>NC_089800.1:50642398-50719898 GCF_029633855.1 Hoplias malabaricus
TTTTTGTCCTGAGATCTGCAAGCTCTACGGGACCCTCCAGGCTGGAGTACTACGAGAACGAGAAGAAATGGAGACACAAATCTGGAACTCCTAAAAGGTCAATTCCACTTGAGAGCTGCTTCAATATCAACAAAAGAGCGGATTCCAAAAACAAGTACCTTGTGGCCCTTTACACCAAGGACGAGTACTTTGCTATCGCTGCAGACAGTGAGCCGGAGCAGGATACATGGTACCAAGCCCTGGTGGACCTTCATAACAGAGGAAAGGTCCACGAAAAAGCCGGTAGCAATGGAACTGGGGATGAAAATTATGGGGGAGCTACACCGGGTCCTGCTTTCAAAGAGGTGTGGCAGGTTATACTGAAACCAAAGGGACTCGGGCAGACAAAGAACTTAACTGGAGTTTACAGACTCTGTCTGACTAATAAGACTTTAGGCTTTGTGAAGCTGAACTCAGACGCAGCAGCGGTAGTGCTGCAACTAATGAATATCCGAAGATGTGGCCACTCTGAAAATTTCTTCTTTATTGAAGTTGGGAGGTCTGCAGTGACCGGGCCCGGCGAGTTTTGGATGCAAGTTGACGACTCTGTTGTGGCTCAGAACATGCACGAAACTATTTTAGAAGCTATGAAGGCAATGAGCGAAGAGTTTCGACCTCGTAGCAAAAGCCAATCCTCTTCCAACTGCTCCAACCCCATTTCAGTGCCAGTTAGAACCAGGCATCATCACAACAACCCTCCTCCAAGCCAGGTTGGACTGGGAAGGCGGTCCAGGGCAGAAAGTGTGACAGCCACATCTCCTGCAGGCGTCGGCAAACACAGTCACTCGTTCAGAGTTAGAGCATCCAGTGATGGAGAGGGCACCATGTCGAGGCCTGCATCTGTAGATGGGAGTCCTGGCAGTCCTTGCACGGCACGGCCGCAATCGCAAAGGCACAGAGGAGGATCCAGGCTCCATCCGCCATTGAACCATAGCAAGTCCATTCCTATGCCTTCGTCACGGTGCTCCCCTTCAGCCATTAGCCCAGTTAGCCTCTCCTCGAGCAGCACTAGCGGACATGGGTCTACGTCTGACTGCCTCTTTCCCAGACGTTCCAGTGCTTCTATCTCAGGATCACCCAGCGATGGGGGCTTCATATCCTCTGACGAATATGGATCCAGCCCTTGTGATTTTAGAAACTCCTTCCGCAGTGTAACCCCTGACTCCCTTGGCCACACACCTCCAGCCAAGGAGGAGCTGAATAACTACATCTGCATGGCCAAACCTGGCTCGTTATCTAGTACCGGGAGCCAGTCACGGAGTCAGTCCAGAGGTACGCCATCTCGTCTGGACGAGCCAGAGCTGGAGAAATGTTTCAGAAAGAGAACTCATTCTTCTGGAGCCTCGCCTCCAACTGTGTGTCACCAGAAAACCCCTTCACAATCATCTGCTGTTTCTCTGGAAGAGTACACCGTCATGACCCCGACATATACCAACAGTCGGTCGGCATCATCCTCGTCTTCTTCATTAACATATAGAAACTCGTTCGTGCCCATGCGCTTGTATTCTGAAGAGGGTTTGGAAATGCCACCAGCAGAGGGGAGCAGTGAGCCCAAACACAAAGACGACGGCTACATGCCTATGTCACCGGGTGTAGCCCCTTCTGTGGTAACGGGAAAGAGCAGCGACTACATGCCTATGAGTCCAAAAAGCGTTTCAGCCCCTCAGCAGATCATCAACCCACGGCAGCACTCGCGGGTAGACTCCAATGGCTACATGATGATGTCCCCAAGTGGTAGCTGCTCACCTGATGTCACGACAAACTACGGCAAGATTTGGACCAATGGTGTCAATCCCAAGCTCTCAGTAGAGAGCACAGAGGGGAAAGCATCTTCATGTGGCGACTACATAAACATGTCTCCTGCTAGCTGTTCAACAACGGGAACTCCACCGGATTGCTACTTTAACCCAGTAGATGAGCCTCCCAGGCCGGCATACGCCTACTTCTCCCTTCCCCGCTCGTTCAAACATGCCAGCAGAAAACAAGACCAGAGTCCTTTACGGTTGTCATTAGGACCCAGCCATCTGATTTGTCCAGAATCTTCCTCATCCTCAGCTAGCAGTGACAGTCTGGGTGGTCAGTGCAGCTCACACCCTCCTGCCGTTCGGCCGAAACGGTCAGAAGTCAACTCTAGGCTCGCGAGACCAACGAGGCTCTCTCTGGACACTAACAAAGCCAGTACTCTCCCTCGAATGCGGGAAAGCCCCTTTCCACCTGAGCCCAAAAGCCCTGGCGAATATGTCAACATTGAGTTTAATGACAAAACATTTTCAACAAGCTTGGCTTCCCTTTTTTCACCAGTGTTTACAGGTAGTGGTGCTGACCCCCTCTTAGAGCAGTCGTCATCCGACTACATGAATATGCAGCTGGGTCCAAGGAACCCTCTCTCAAACCCTAGGATACAGACCCCAACTTGTTCTTCTTTTTCTGACTACGCAGTTGTTTCTCCATCAGAGCCCTCTGTCTCATCTCTCCCCTTACCTTGTGAAAGCATTCGTGAACGTGATTACATCAGCGTGCAATTGGATGCCTCTTGTTCAGCCTTTTCCAATTCTCAGATGATGCTCATGAATGCTTCTATAACAGACTCTGAAGCCCATTCCTGCTCACATTCACCTAATGATGAAATATCAACTCTGCGTGCTGGTCCAGGTCGGCCTGTTCTTATTGGTCCTCTTACGGGTCTCAGTGCTTTCACCAGGGTACATTCAAACCCCCCGAGAGATCAGGGTGCCAAAGTTATTCGAGCCGACCCACAGGGCAGGAGACGGCACAGCTCTGAGACATTCTCGTCCACAGCGACTAAAGGGGCTTTAGGTACTGTGGCGGGGTTTCAGTCGGAAGATGTCAAACGCCATAGCTCAGCCTCTTTTGAGAATGTTTGGCTGAAGCCAGTAGAGGCGGCTGCTGCTGCTTCTTCTTCTTCTTCTTCTCCAGTTTCCTGCACATCCAGTGGACGGAGAGAAATGACGACAGCTGCTAGCCTATCCCATCAGATTCAGAACGGGCTGAATTACATCGATCTGGATCTGGCACAGAACCAAGAGCAATCTGCTCCGGACTGGAGCTTGTTCCAGGTGCGGCAGGCGGAGCTGGAAACTACAGGAGGGGCAGACGAACTCAGTGCCTATGCCAGTATAAGTTTCCAGAAAGCCGATGAAACCAGAGGAAACCTCACTCACAGAGAAGGTATGGGTTGTGTGTTACTAAATGTGTGCGTGTTTTTGTTTGTTTGATTGTTGCCCTTTTGCTTGCATTTTTAAAATCCCTTAGCAACCAGAGATGGGGAAGTAAGTAATTAAAGTTAGCAGATTGTGTCACAGAAATCATTAAGGAATGTTCATGTCATGTTATTGTTTATACGGCCTATCTCAGCCATGTGTAAAGTTTGAGCTTTCAGAAGAAAATCCCAGATCACCAGAGATCAGAGGGTGGGGGCTGGAGGTTAGGAGGGATGGTGGTGTTGTGTTGTGCACCTTTTATTCCCCTCAGCCTGACACTGAATGCAAATAAATGAACGTGTGAATGAGGTACAGTTGGGTTGGCATGCCTACACTTGTTCCAGGTAGAGCAGAGAATACAAGCACATTAAGCACATCTGAGTCACTAAGAAGCTGAAGCACAGCGTGTTATTCTTTGTGTAGGAGTTTTGCTCCTGAATGCTTTAGAGTGAGTGGTTTAGTCGGAGAGTGAATCAGCCGTAAGTGTTGACTCTGTTGTGTTTATACAGCAGTTGATTTATATCAGCATTTTTTGTGAATGAGTTGAGTGTGTTGTAGGAAAGACAAGACCCTCATGTGTGCTCTCTCCCTGGGGGTTTCTTAGTAAGCAGCCACACTCTGACCAAGGTCCCATTAGTATGTTCACATTTTAATTCCTCTCTTGGTGAGTCCGCTTAACCCATATTCGTGTATGTGTGTATATATATATATATATATATATATATATATATATATATATATATATATATATATATATATATATATATATATATGTGTGTTTCTTTCTTTGAGTTGTAAGGATAAGCAAAGTTTTTACTGCAGTGCAAAATTATTTTTTAGGTCAGCGATGGCAGTATAGAGGTAAAATTAATGTCACATTATTTAAGAGTTTCCTTGCGATACAAATTTTTTTGGTTACATGAAAAATATTTTGTTAAAAAAAATAAAGTACTACTGTAGCGAAATAAAAATGTAAGTTTATTGTTATTAAATATTATATGTTAACGTTTCAATCATCCAATAGAAACAAACAAAAAATTAGTATATTTTTGTTTTTGTAAACAAGTTTGTCAAATGAGTAAATGAGAAATGTAATAAATAATTTATCTAAAGAAATGATCCACAACAAAGCTACAAAGTCAATAAAACACCCAGAAGAGTTGCCGTGCTGAGTGGGTGTGGTCTGTGCTGGTGTGAGAGCTCATTGGCTGCTGAGTTCCTTGTGCCGTTTTTGACTTTGACAGTTGAACTTGATTGGGTGTTTCTGCTCGAGGAGGTGAAACAGAATAGTTGTGTTTCCCCATTGTGTTGTTAGAGGGTTGTTGTGTATCTCACACATTACCGTGGTGTGTTAATATATCTCATGTTCTGTAACTAAACCCACTCAACACAACTGAAGTTGCTAATAAACGTCTTCAGACGTTTTTGCATGATGCAGGGTTGGACAATGTGGCCTAAATTTATATCATGATATTTCTTATTATCAGGCAAAACAATATAATTCCAATATCTATATAAACAATATAAAAGCCACATAAAACTGAAACAAACGAGAAACATAAAAATCACTGTTAAACACAAGCATTTTGGCTTATGTCAATATTAATATATAATATATTAATATTACTATCACAAATTTGTAGGCTCCTTTACACTTTCTGGTAATTTGACATGTTTATAACTCATAGAACATATAGGCTAGTGGCAGAGAGTTGTTTATTGTGTTAATTATATTTTGAATAATGGCATTTATAAATGTTTTCACAATTTAATGTTTAACTCATAACAGTTTCAAATCACATAGTTGCTTATATACAGATGCTCCCTGCAGCTCCTGTTTGAGAAGCCAGTAATTGAGATGTTTCTAATGTGTGTTTTGAAGAAGGCGATGGCGCAAGGGTTTCAGTGTTGTTGAACCCACATTTTCAAAACGTTTGTTTGTGTTCGCCTCTAAAGACCTCTCTCTCCTCGTGAGGTAGTGAATGTGGCGGGAGCTGAGAGTTGATTTTCTACATGGATGCAGTGGGCAGTGTGCTTCTCTTAGAGTTGACCTCCTGCTCATATGTAACCTCTCTCTCTCTCTCTCTCTCTCTCTCTCTTCCTCTTCCTTCATGAGCCAAGGCCTGAACAGGGTGAAGGAGTTTTTTTAGTGGCTGTGGTGAAGGCACAAGGGGAACCTCATTTAAAATGGCTGAGATGAGGCTCTGGTATAAAGCATAGTTTCCTCTTCTCTTTCACATATAAGCCTTAAGTTGAAGATGGATTTGTGTTGCATTATTTTAGAAGATTATTTCATTACCGTAGCCATGCAAAAAGTGAGGTATACATAAGATATAATTTTGTTTCTGCTGTGTTTAGGCATTTATAAAACATGCTTCCTGATAAATTACTGAACTGCGCAATATTTTTTAATTTCTTCAGTAAAACATTGTGCTTAGTAAGATCTTGAGAGGTATAATATTATTTCTAGACTCTTCTCTTATTCAGTCCTTTTAGTGAAATGTCATTTTATGACAACCTTAAAGTCCATTTTGTAAATAATCCCTGAAAGGGTGTTTTTAAATATTTATGTATTTAAAAACACCCTTTCAGGGATTATTTACAAAATGGACTGAAAGTTCATTATTTTATGTTATTAATGAGACATCTATGACTGTAGGGAAATTCTGTTCTCTCTGGTTTATGTTCAGAAGTTCTGTGTTTTTAAAGTGGAACGATATGTTTGTTACATTTTGTAGCATTTTCAGTAATGCAGTTAGCCATCTCCTGAATTTGGAGACATTCCCACTTTAAGTAATCCGAAACAGATAATCCCAATCTGAAGTCAGTGTCACCCATCTAAGGGGCAGGAGTAGAGCAACATCCTCATCTTGGTTCATTATTTTCAATGTTTTGGGGTGTCTACGTTATTTAAAATCAAAAACAAAAGAAATGTCCAGATCCAGAGAAAGCCTAGCATATTGGACTGAGACCCCCACCCCCACCCCAATTTACAGACACCAGGGCTCCGTAAACACACAAGATTGATTTCCAGTGCACACAGACTGGAGAGCAGCAAATGGTGAGGAAACATCCTCAAAAATGTATAAAAAGTTAAAACTTAAAATTGTGAACGTAAGAATTGCTGAGATAATTCTGTAAGATGGTCGACATCACAGACATTTATTTTGAGTGTCTCTGCTCTGTAAGTATAGGTAATTGGATAATTAGGTTAATTCAGTTGTTTGTTTACATCCAGTTAATACCTTAATTCTGAGAGTAGCAGTAGTAATTCTGTGCTCTCCTCCTGCACTAATCACGCAATCTATTAATGGAGTTTATTGGTTTTCTTTAAAAGTGTGAGTGAATATTTTAAAGTGTATTTGAAGTGTTTTTAAATGCAGCAGGCCACAATCTACTTTTAGTTTCTTTGGCTGTGTGTCTGAGAGAGTTTATATATGTGTGTGTTCAGATTAATTGCTGAAGGATGCAGACCCTGTGTTGTGTGTCATTGGCTGTGTTTTTGGCGCCGGTCCATGCCCCCGTGTGGCTGCTTGCCTCCGCCGCCGTCTCCATGGTCACCTCGCGGCCGAAGCTCTTTCTTCTCTTGTCACAGTGGATTAAGGGTCCGTGGTCTGAGACGCCGGGAGCGACAGAAAGCCGTGTGCTGATTGGCTGGCTTTGGGGTGGGGCGGGGTGAGAGGGTTCTTTGGTGGGCTGAGTCGGTGTGGAGACCATGGCAGACTCCGCCCAATTCAGCCTTCTGTGCTGGGGGCTCATTGTTGACTGAGCTCTGATTTCTCCTGATCTTTCCTTTTCTGACTCCTACTATCTTCTTCTGATATGAGGCAGAGAGAGTCATTAAGAGAGGAGAACTTCTGATTGAGCAGATTATAAATGTAGAATATATTACAAAATTAGATTTGAAATGTAATAAATAGTTCTCTTAAACATGAGGTGGGTTACTTGGGTAAAAAATACATAAAGCACTGTGTAGTGATAATGGATTCCTTAACTTGATCATAATTTACAATAAAATACAGGTTCATATTGTTTTTAGCCTAAATTTTAATACTTGGAATACTTTTGAAGTAAGTTGAAATGGTGCATGTGTGCATTGTGTATTTTTAAATATAATTGTGAATTGTTCCAGAATTATTCAGATTTCATGGAATAGTCAGAGTAGATGGTGCATTGAATGAATAATTTACTACTAATATACTATTTCAGTATAATTGAATTATTTGGATCTTTACAGCCTTGGTGTTGAGGAATGTTGTGTATTGGATTTTTATTTTATTATTGATTATCAATTAATACATTAGTTTATTAATATGAAGTGTGTGTGTTTCACACATGCTTAATTTCTCAGTGTTGAGATTATATGTAAGTGTGTCTGCTGAGGGCTCTCATGGTCTGGAATATGTGAATTGAGAAGTACCTGGTCTTTTGTGTCTTTACAAGAGATTTACAAGAGAGAGATTCAGGTCAAATACCTGTTTAGATTGTACTCAGATTTGCATTGCTTTGGTCTGTGTTTGTGAGATGGTATTAATACCAGTTTTGATTTATAGTGAATTTTTATTTAACCTATTTCTTCTGACTGGAAATAAAACAAGGGACACAAGACAGTAAAACACTTTGCTAGAGTTATAAATGCAAAAGTAATTATAAATAAATAATACATTTTTGCTTTTGCTTGACTTTTTAAAAAAAAATTTTATTAAATACCTTTCTACAAAAAGGCCATGTCCAAAATTATTTATACTCCTTTTCAGTAAGGAGGACTTTTTTGCTGTTACACTGGTCTTAATTTCTTCCACAGATTCTCAATGGTATTGGGGTATGGTTTATTGTTGTTTTTACTCTTATGTTTTTGATCATTATGTTGTTGGAAGTTCCAGTATTTTCCAAGACTTTGAATTTCTGCTGATTGTCAGATTTTTTTCCTAAAATCTTAATCTCCAGCTAGATAAAAATTCTTTGCTCAAAAGCATCTTAATGATAGCTCAAAGTTCGGAACTGGTATAGTTGTAGAAGGGAGTTTTTGAAAGTTTTAGAAACAAGTACATGTCCCACCACCACGCTTAACTGTGTAATTCTTGGTGTTTTTTGGGGTTGAATGTTTCTTCTTTTTTTACCAAATAAAAGTCACAGCCATGTGTCAAAAAAAACCCAAAAGACCCTCGCCTCACAACACAGTTGATAACCAATTGCTTCCTTCTTTTTCCAAATGAGCTTTGGCGAAAGCCTTTGACACCCATAGAGAACAGCCATGTGCAGTGTCCCCAGGATGGTCTGTGTTGAGATGAGGGCAAATCAGTATCGCTCATATTTATCAGCATGGCTGTAGTCAGATCTTTGCCTCTTCTTGGCCTCTTGCGCTACCATTTCTTGCCAGTTCAGGTGTCAGTTTTTGGCTTTCTACTGTGTCTTTTGTGGTTTTTAAGTGTGGAACTCCTTGTTCTTTTTGATTATGGTTTGCATTGTGGCCACTGGCACTGGAGAACACTTGGCGTTGTAGACTCAGTTGTGAGGTTTTTTTTTGTGACGTTTAAATGGCTAGTAACTGACAAGAGAACTACTGCATCTTCTGTCTCAGTTTATAGTTGATTAGACTGCTCTAGGAAAGTAGTTCCCAAAGGGGGGCGTGCAGGAGTATTAAGGCGGGAGGTCAGACACTTATGTTGGAGAGAAGGCCTGGCTCGCAGTTTCTGCTCTAATTCATCCCAAAATTGTTCTATCAGGTGGAGGTCACACAAAACTCACTCATCCATGTCTTTATTGACCTTGCTTTGTGCACTGGTGCACAGTGATGCTGGAACAGGAAGGGGCCGTCCCCAAACTGTTCCCACAAAGTTGGGAGCATGAAATTATCCAAAACCTTTTGGTGTGCAAATGCATTAAGAGTTCCTTTTACTGGAATTAAGGGGCAGAACCCAACTCCTGAAAAACAACCCGGGCCATAACCCCCCTCCTCCACCAAACTTTACACCTAGCACAATGCATCAATACCGATATTAATAACCAATACTTATCTTTTTGTAATTAAAGCAAACTCACATTGAATTAAAGTAAGACTAATTATTTTTCATAGGTTGTCATAGGACAAGCCTTTTCTTCAGATTTTGTACATTTCTGTACTTTTTAATTTTATCTTTTTAAGTTTAATATTTGTAGTTCTTTTATATTTTTATCAAAGATTTACTACTGAATGGGGCGCTAATTCGTGCAGCACCGGGTTTGTTTTGGAGATTTGTAATAGTTTTTTAATCGTGTTTCAGAAATAAATTCAGACGCTGAATGACTCTAGGTGTTTTATGTAAGAAGTGTCCCTGCACTGTGGTGGTTGAGTGTATCTTACTGTCGTTTAACCTGCTGTGTGTGTGTGTGTGTTTACACTGCTGTCTGTATGTGTGTACACTGAGTGTTGCAGATATTTTATATTTGTTTTCACAAAGGAGAAATTTAATCCCAGAAACTGTGAAAAACGTCCACACAGTAGAAATAGTTGTGTAATTACATGGGTAAGTGCATATGCACAAGCACAAAACAGGCAGCAAGGCATTGGTTGTAAAATCGACTAAACCGGCAATAACAGGCTGATAAAAATAACAAAAAAAAAAATACACATCAGCTACTGATATATTGTGCATCACTAGAAAATACCTGCTGCCTTTGTGTCCTTACCCATGTTCTGTTTTACTCTTCTTTTTTCTTAGATGAGTTTTTTTCATCAAATCAGCACAAAAACAACTTGTGATTTTTGTTTCTGGGTGTTTTGGAAGACTTCTGTCTTGAGTGTGGCATCACATCATTTCCCCATGTATTTTCGTGACAAAGCACATGGGACAGTCACTGGAGGTCCCTCCTGGTGAAAGCTGGTGTAATTCGTGACCCCGAGTCGTGTAGTGTGGAGGACAAAAACAAGTTGTGTAGTGTATAAGGTGCAGCAATCTGACGACTCTGAAAGTGGCTTTACATGGCGTTAAGTGTCGCTGAGTGAGCTGAACTGGGCCAGAGCCCTCAATGAGTTCTGAGGCATGACAGAGTTATTTGAAGAGGAAAAAACAGTCCTGTCAGAGTTAGACAGATGTTTTCTCCTGGCCTTGATTGCACGATGTGCCCCGACCGACTGCAGAATGCTTTGGGTGGTTTTTGGTGAGTGTGTTGAGTGTTTTTTTGCAGATGTATTTGCTTTTGATCTTTGGGTTCTTGGGTGCTTGTTTGATCTCTATTCTTTTGATTTGTGTGTGTGTGTGTGTGAGAGAGAGAGAGACGAGAGGGAGAGAACTTCCACTCCGCCCTGCTCCGCTGGTCTGGATGAGTTCCTCACGGCCCACTTGGATCCCTCATCACTGTGTCCTCGTTTCACCTCTCTCTCTCTGGAGAAGTTCCAGACAAAGCCACAGTGAACTAGCTTGGCGCTTTGAGAATGCCTTGTTTGCGTTTGCTTGTGTTTTTCTTTTGAAACTGTAAATAGTATTCTAGACAGCTGCTCGCATTGATTTGAAATGTGTGTGTGTGTGTGACAGCAAGTTCCAATGAAAGAGAACGCCACACGTGTGTGTGTGTCTGAATTCTCCTTCATCTCTGAGGTCACAGCAGCGGCAGTGGAAAGTTTCTCTCCGGAGTGTCCGCTCAGGCATGTCTGCTCCCCTTCTCTTTCGACGTTTTCTCCCAGTAACTCAGCAGCGTGGCCCTCTCTGTTCCAGCTCTTTGTTTCCTTTGTTCACTTTTGAAGCGTGTATACACCTGTGAATGCTACAGATACTTCTCCTCTCCTCAGGGGTCAGTCTTAAACGTTGTGAGTACAAGGTCAGCACGTGAACACTAGCACCTATTCACTTGGTTTTAAAATTAATTGATTAATTGCTTATTTATAAGCAGAAGAACACATTAATTAGTAAAGAATAAAGCCTTTACGTTTATCTAGGTGAATGATGACTGGTGAGTTCAAGGACCTTAAAAGCAGGGCTCAGTAGACGATGATACAGGGAGGAGTGGCAGGAGTCTCAAGTACACAGGCAGTTTATTGCTTTGAGGATGAGAGGTGTGGAGCTGTGTGTGTGTGTGTGTGTGTCTCAACTTGCTGAAGTAGGCAAAACATCTGGTGTGTGTGTTTCTGCGGAGGGGGGGTGGACAGAGGGAAGTTTTTCCTTTGCTAAAGGGAATGGTATTTGGCATACGCTGTCTCTCCCACATCACTCACACACACACACACACACAGGCTGATACAGAGGCTTTGTTTTTTGTGCTGGCCCTCTGTCCTTTTGTTAAGTCTGATTACAACTGTAAAACTCTCTCTCTTGAAAGGATAAGCAAATCCACTCACTTGAAATAAATAATTCAGTCCAAATTAAGGCATTTTAGCATAGTGTTAGCAAGGTTTTTAGCAAAATCCTTACCATTTGTGAATGGGATTTTAGCTGAAGCTCTGTATAAAGTTATATCCTGTTGTTTTGATAAAGTACTGCTTTGCCAAAAGACAAATTTAAACTAAAATCATTTTTGTTAATTAATTACATCCTTATTGTTCTCCTACTGAATGAAATGAGTGTCCATACTATTTTTATTTTTTTTATTGTTGACAAGGATGTGATCCTTGTTTGTTTGGTATTTACATTATTTAAGTTTTAAATTTAACTTTCCACATTATAATCGTTCAGTTATTTTTGTCTTTCAATCACAGCTTCAAAATCACTGTGATGCTGCACTAAGCTGTGATAGGGAGAATAGAGTCTCTCACTGCTACTCCAGGCTCAGCACTGTAGAAACTGCACTGTGTAACGTCTGGAGGAGGGTAGGAAACCATCCCCTCTCTTTGCTTGTTTCTGTGCTGTATGAGATCTGTGGCGTATTGGTGAACATTTATTTGCTCACTGACAGTTTTTTACTGCCACAGACATGAACGCACACTTTCGTGACCAACTACTTACTACTCTCTTACATCCAATTTTACATTACATCACTTTTTTTTTTTTGCCTTTTGAAAATGTTATATATTTGTAATTTTACTGTTCATTTTCAGTTATTCCTGACCCAAGCTACACAATTTTAAGAATTCTGTCCTCTGTTGAAAACGTGAGACACCCAGCAAACAATGACATTTTTCAGATGTTTCTGAGCTTGATCGTTGTTAGTCCCCCACACTACACACTCTGCCCTGAATACACACCACAAACTTTCAGACATTTTCATTAAAAAAAGACTTTAAATTTGAATTTAAATTTAAAATATGACTTTAATCTCAATATTATTCCAAATTGTTTCTCAGAATATTATAAAATTTTATAATCATTTTATAGTGGCTAGGGAGAAGGAGGTCTGGGTTCCTTTACTCTTTACTGTTTACCCCGCGACCCGGACGTGGATAAGCAGTGGACCATGGATGTTTTTTGTTTTAACGCTGTGAGCCTAACACTAATTGTACAAAGCCTCAAAATCAAACTGATTTTCTTATTTTGTGTGTGTGTGTGTGTGTGTGTGTTTTCCAGATACCCAAAATAAGCTTTAAGAATACCTAGAAAACTACAATACCTCAAAAGAATGTACATAAATGTAAAAGCTAAATCTATGTACGGAATGTCTGTGTTTGTTATGAAATAAGTCAGGTGTGTGGAGAGCTCAGATCCTCAGTAACTCTGTGTAGTGTTTCATGGAAACCACGACCCTGCGTTAGTCTGGGTGTGAAGCGCTCTGTTTAAAGTGGATGTGCTGGAAAGCAGCTACTGTAGTGACATTTTTGAGGTGTGAGTGTGTGTGCGCGTTCACTGAAAGTACATGTGTGTGCAAATTAATGAGTGGGAAATTTGGCAAATTTCAGAAAACTGTCTAGGATTCAAACAGTTTTGCGTGTGTGTGTGTCTTTAAACTTCCCTAAGTGCCAAATGTTCCCTCTCTGTGAATATGACCTGTGTGTTGACGTCAGTAGGAGCACATACTGTGGTCACACATCTGTAACAGTATCCCCAGTGTGTGTGTGTGTGTGTATATATATATATATAATGTGTGTGAGTGAGATCATGCTAAAATTGTCTTCGTAATTTCAGGTCGTGTGTGTGTGAGAGAGAGAGACTGACTGAATGACAATGTATTAAACTGTTGGAAGATGAGCACCACTCCTCTCTCACACCCATATATGGGGTTACTCTCTGTAATGAGCCTTCACCACTGCATGAACACTACAGGAAACATTACACAATCAGACCAATAAAGCTCTCTAATAACAGCTGAAATAGAGGATAAACTTTAATTAAATGAATGTTTATGGTTTGCATGTGTAAAGCCTGCACAACACCAATTTTGTTTCCATAAAGAACTATTTTTGCTAATAATTAAGATCGACTGATACATTTGTATACCTTAAACGTGTGTTTCTGGTTCTTTATGGAAACAAAAGTGGTTCTTCTATTGCATAGCTCAAAGCACCCTTTGTAGCACTTTTGCTTTTAATAGTGTGGGCTGGTGAACATCGAGTTTCGCTGCTTTATCATCGTCAACTTGTCCTCTAAAGTGCTTCGTAAGCTGTAGCACCGTCATAATAGTTTAGCAGCGATTATTTAGAAATTTCCTGCAGTTTGTGCCATTAAATACCTTTTTTAATTGTTTATCAGATCTGATTTTGAAAATATGATTACTTTATATTTCGGCTAGGGCAAGTACGGGTAATTTAAAACAAGCGCGTTCTCCAGGATGATGTAAGGATTGCCGTCGAACCCTAAAGAAAGCTTTGTTATTGTGTCACAGAAGCACAGCGAACTGTTTCTCCTGGCACAGGGATTTCTATATCCGTCTGACCAATGCCAAGGAGAAGTGATCCGTTTCCCTTAAAAGGCTCTTCCCAAAATTCCGTACATCATGCTTTAGCACCTCCCACTTTGTGTGAGTTTGGAGGCGGGGCTGTGTGTTTGAGCGCCATATCCCTTTCTTCTCTTTCGCGTCATGTTTGCACAGGCCAGTGGCTTTTAATTTCACCCTCTGCAATTTCCTCCAGCTCGCTGGTTTTCTAAGTAAAAAGGAGCGCGCCTCTAAAAATGGTGGGTCCTATAAAAGTGCCTGCTGCGGAGATGTGAGGAGGACTTTCATGTTTTTCAGTGCTGCGCTGCAAGGTCCTGCCTCCTTACGCTGCTGTATTTAGAGATGAGGTTTCACTCAAACCGCTGCTGCACTGAGCTGAGGTCTAGACCTGCTCTGAGCTCCCTCCAGATCTTCAGTGAGGCCCAGGCTCTTTCCTGAGCTGTGGCTTACTTCATGTTCTGCTTCATGCTGCACCCACATCTCCTCACTCACATTTTTAAGGTGGAATCTACAAATCTAAGTTGAATATATTAATTTATGCATTTATTGTCTTTAAATGCTTATCCAGCTCAGGGTCACGATGGTGCCAGTCCTTCGCAGGGCACCACACACTCTCACATTTACTCACATCCACGGACACTTTTGAGTCGCCAATCCACCTACCAGTGTGTGTTTTTGGACCACTGGAGGCAACCCACGCGGACACTGGGAGAACACATAAAACTCCTCACAGTCACTCGGAGCAGGGCTTGAACCCACAACCTCAGGACTCTGAAACTGTGTGACAGCGACACTGCCTGCCATGCCGGCCTTAATTTATATATTAAGTCAATGATGGAGATAAATAAATAAAAAAATCTGTTAATTTTTGTGTCATAATTTAAACCTGAGCTCCCCTACAGTTGCTGAGTGTAATTCTGTACTGAAATCAAAGGGAGAGGGGGATGGGGTGGTTTCTAACCCTCCTTTAGAAGTTATATAAAGCAGTTTCTGCAGCGCAGAGTCTAGAGCAGGGGTGGGCAATCTTATCCACAAAGGGCCGGTGTGGCTGCTGGTTTTTCTTCCAACCAACCAGGATGTTGCATGATCAGTTGTTTTACTGAGACTGACTAATTAAAGGAGATGTGCTCTCTCAAAATGGACTAAAATCCAGCAGCCACACCAGCCCTTTGTGGATAAGGTCCACCCCTGTGACAGTGACAGAAGCTCAATTACCCCACAGTATTTCACCTTGTCACTCAGAACCAGTCCATGTGCACCATGAGTTCCACAATTTTAAAGAAATATTTTCTTTAGGGTCAAATATCAGGAAATGGAACCAAAACGAGTGGGCACCATTCATTTAAATGAAGAGATTGCGTAACACTTTTAGTTGTTTATTAACAATTTTGCTTATTCACTATTTATTTGTTTCATATTCCCTCAGTTTTATGCTGATTTTAGCTACAGTGTGATAGTTGCTGACAGTTACTACGTTAACATATCTTCACCACCCCCGCGCACACACACACACACACACACACACACAACACACACTAACCCCACTAACTCTGGGTTGATGCTGAGGCCCAGGACTGTTGAGGGCCACTGTTGGGTTCTCTGAAGCCTGTTGTGTGGCTTCCCTCCATCTTCCTGCCCCAGGACGGTTGGAGTGTAGCTGTGTGGTGGGGCCCAGTGCAGCTGTACTCGCACCAGAATAAACAAATATGTGCCTTCTCCTTTTAAGCCCTAATGGTGTCTAATGATACCTCCGCCTTGGGCCCCACATCCTCCAGCAGCTCTCCTTCGACTCTGAGTGAAACTGATTGTCACAGCGGCGCTGTGGTTTTCCATGTCATGGAGTGAAGTTTGCAGTTTATATTTGTCAGTTGCAGTTGTTGTATAGAAGACTTCTGTATCAAGCTAAAAAAAAACACCACTGAAAATAAATGGAGTGGAACTGGAATTTTGCCATTGATGTATATATGTGATGTGTATATATATATATGTGTGTGTGTGTGTGTGTGTGTGTGTGAAGTAAGGCAAACATCACTGGGCAAAAATCTATAGTGAGTAGTGATAATATTTATTTGAATTTCTTTGTGTGTGTTACAGCCTCTCCTAAAACTTGCCGTGAGACAACATTATTGTAAATTGAAAATGTTCTCCATAGAGACAGAATGACAAAGTTCCACATGGTCGTCATAGTAATGTATTACTTGTTCTGCTGATGCTGCTCAAACAGTTTGAACACATCTTTATTTGGCCAAACCCCAGCTTCACTCCAAAGTCACCTGACCTCCAAAGTCCTGAGAATGCAGTTCTCTGTATAAAAAAATGTCCTGTAAACAATGTGTCAGCCGTCCTAAAGCAGCTTCACACAGTCTCAGGGACATGCACACGAACTCTTACTGTTCCTGTGGTTTTCCACTTACGCAGCAGTCTTGGACAAGGTGAGACTAAAATGAGGATTCAGTGAAGCTCTGCAGCTCATGCGTCACATAAACGATGGCCGAGATGCGCCGTGTTTTTCTGTCTTTCCACCGAATGTCCTTCCCTTGATGTTTGAATAACAGCCAGGGAACATGTTATGTAATATAAACACTAGGAGATTGGTGTGTGTGTTGTCTGTCTGAGCTGTTGTGCGTCTGAGTGGATTAACAGTTCAAGAGGCCGCGGGAGGGAGCGGCTCATTCGGCCACAACAGCACACAAGTTCATGAATGAGGACGAGGGGGTTGTTGGCTGCGGGGTGAGCCAGTGATGTCACCAACCTTGAGCTTCTCTCTCTCTGGGTCTGTGTCGGAGTGTGTCCGGGGACACGCCAGCAGTCCTGTATCTCCTCTGTGGGCTGATTCAGCTAGCGGGCTAGTGAGGAATGGCAGTGGAGTAAACACTAGTCGAGGAGAAAGTGAGAGAGGGCGCATGGTGTTGAGACTCATCTGATTGCTCTTATTTGCCAGTTTGTGATGGGCACTTCTCTCCTGAGCTTGTATCGTGCAGTCTTGTCATATAGGGTTTTATAAAAGCCACCTCTTTAGCATTCGACTGTTAAAATAAATTAAAATCAAATCTTGAACTCTTTCTTTTCTTTGTCATTCCAGTCATATATTGCTCATCAGTTGCTCTGTAATGGCTCAGGGACTTAACTGTGATTCTCCTACAATTCCTTAAGGGAGGGGGAAAAAAAGGAGGCATGAGAGAGCTATAAAGGAGAGATAATGTGTAGAGTGTAGGGTTTAGGTAATTTGGCAAATCTGAGCAGAGATTGTGACTTGACTGAGATCTCCACTAAAACGCCAGCGATTACAGAGGTCTTTATCTCAGGAGACACATTTCAGCAGCAGGAGACTAAAATCTCTCGTCTTTCCATTTGATCTCGCTGTTCGGGAGAAACTACTGAGATTTTAAGATGTCCTTTTGGATTTTTCTTTCTTCTGGGATAAGTAAAATTTCCCCAGGTGTTTAGTGTCTTAAGCTCTTTAAGGGATTATATTTCCATGGGGTCCTTGGTTAATTCTTTTTATAAGGGTGTCCTCTGTAGTTTTATTTCTGTTTAAATCAGCCATGTCTTCTTTGCCCCTGACATCCTTTGAGAAAATTACAGGCTGTTGTCACTGTTTTCACTGAACTCAGCAGTCATCTGATGATTTTAACCCTGTCCGGATGCAAACCTTTACGTTTTAACGGCAGATTTTGTCTCGCGTTGGATAAAATAAGAGTCTGGGCCCTGCTGCGCACCGCGTTTAGCCTCAGATCACGCATTTCCATAGATACACCCAGAAAATATTTTTGGAGCAAGGAAACAATATGAAAATGGAAGAGTTACTGAAGCTGTGAAGGTGTAAAAAGCTCCAATGGGAAAGCGTTATCAGAAAAAAATAAAATCAAACAAATCAATGATAAAGGGAGAGGACGCAGGCTGATATAAGGAGTGATTATAACGACTGCTGCAGGTATATAGTGCTGCTTGTAATCAAGTGGCAACAAGCTATAATTCAGTAACTGGAAACTGAGTCATCCTCTAGTTTTTCATTGCCGTCCGGATGTGAGAGTTTTATCACAGTGGAGGGGTGTAAAATTCTTATTCCAGATATCCCCCAGAAAAACGAATGCAATCTCAGAGGGGGTTTTGTGTTTATCTTTGGTTATCTAACTGTTCCTTCTCTTTTTATTTTTCCCCTTTTCTCACCAACAGAGTGAAAAGCAGTCAACTACATCTCTCCACCAGTCAGATTTGTTCTTTCTCTGCCATAAACTGGACTTGGGAACCCACACACCACCAACCTCAACAACTTGGACCATGGATTACCCTGGAACCTCAGTGATAAAAGATACCTACAAACTGGACCTCAGTACACTCTCTGTGACCTCATCCAGCTCTGGATTTCACAGACCGCAATTCTCACAACAATCTGCTTCCCTCAGGACCAGAGGTCCCATGGATAAACACCTCAGAGTGGCAGCGCTGATCTAGGATCTTGGTTTTTAATTCTAAGGAGAGTCAGTCATTTTTCTGTAATATTTAAAGTGAGTTCTGTACTTGTGTAGTCATTTAAAATGGATTTAGCTTCTGTGTTGTCAGCTTTGTGTCTGCACTTAGGTTTTTTTGGCTTGGTTCCATATTAAGAACGACTAAAGAACTGGCAAACGTCTGTGGGGTGTTCTGTTGATTTATTTTATTTTGTTTTATAAAACAAGGCACAATTTTTCAGCAAGTTCAAAGCTCATATTCACTTGTTTGTTTAAAAAGTCTAAATGTGGCACAATGTTGACAATTTCCACAGATAAACCCCGCCACGGTTTTGTTATCGCAGGCGATGACTTCTGGCTGTGATTTTTTGGCTTGTTATTTAACATAACGCATCTGTGCACATGGCAGGGTGATCCTAGATCAGCGCTTCCACTGAAAGAGACACTTTCTGACCCCTCGGCTTCACCGTGCAGACCTCATCCATCAACAGGAGTTCTTATGCATCACTGTTCCACGTTCATACTGTGTTAACACTTTGTACGGACTGCGACAGCAGCAGGTCTCTAAGTTAAAGTGATGGTACTTTATGATATTTTCCTAATAGTGGTGCTGCCATCCCTATGGCTATGGTACTATTTAATAGTCCAATTGTATTTATGTTGCTGGTAGGACTCGACAGTCAGACGTACAGCAATGCTTTGCACAGGGATGCTGTATGAGTTTGTGTATTATAATATAACACTTCTAATGTTGTTTTTTGTGATTTGTTGTTGACAGGACTCTTTCTGTTTATCTGCGATGCAATATATCTCTCAAATGCTATTGCACTTGAGAATACAGAACTGATCTCTACCAGCCAAATCCCCTAACTCAGGACTTTAGGGGAAAACACACACAAACACACACACACACACACACATATATAATGTGTTAATGCACTGTGATGCATAAACAACCTCACGCTGCCACACACACATACACACACTGTGATCCCCAGCCCCTTTATTACTTTTGTCAGAATAATTTGAGTAATCAAACTTTTTGACTCTTTGCGGAGCCTCTGTTTTGGTACGGCATCTTGATCACCTCTTCGTAACGGATACTGTTTCCATAACTTATTCACACACATTCAGTGTAGTTTTGTGTCTCCGTGAAGAAAATGCCTTAACTGTGGTGCACAGACTTATTCGTAACAGTTGTACGATTGCTTATCATTTTAATAAGAGGAGAACTGTAATGAAAAGCAATAAATGGAATGAATAGTAAGTTAGCGGTTAACATGGTGTAATATTATTCAATACTGTTAACTGACTAGCTTTACTAGTCACTCAGGTTCGTTAAAGCAACACCAGGTAAGGTTGCTTACTGTTGCAGTGTGGAATTCACTTTTACAGCTCTGGTCTGAAATCATTGGCAGGGTGGTGTTCCCTACCCTCCACCAGAAGGTACATAGCGCAGTTTCTGCAGTGCAGAGAGCCCAGAGTTGCAGCGACAGTCTCTCTCTTCTCCCTCTGGTTATTTTTAGGTAATAATACTACTTAGTGTTGCTTTAAAAGAACAGATTTATTAAAAAAACATGAACAAGCACATGGCGTGTAATTCATGGCCACAGGTCTCCAATCTTTGTTAGCCTTTTAGAATACGTGGCCATGAAGTTCATTTAGATTTTTTTGGAGGGGAAATATAAATACATTTTTAAAAATGGTACCTTTGAAGTTCTATGACACATGAGGAGTCCATAAAATGTTCATGTGAATTTTATTTTTTACCTGGTATCTGATTGTATTTGGCTGCATTGAAGCGTGCTAAGGGCCCCGTAGACCGTAGTAATACTTTACTCTATTTACAACACCACAGTGTGAACAGAACCGATGTCTGTTTTGTAGGTGGCGATATCAGTCTATTATTTATAGGATATTGCTGTTAAACCTTGGAAGCCAGTAAAATCTTTAGCAACTTTATTTCTTTTATGTCTTATTTTAGATCAATTGATTTCATTTGAATATATTTTTGCAAAAAAAAAAAGTATTTCCTGTTGCCTGGTTTTGTATGGATGATGTCAACAGGAATGAAAAAAAGAACAAAAATACTGAAGAATAGTCTCAAAAGTGTCACATTTGCTGCTGAAGGGGTTAACTGATGAACAATCTGTACATTACTGAATATAGATATGACATGAATCTGCATTAAGTATTTAACATTTATCTTTTTTTTTTTTTTGACTTGAGATACAATTGAGTTGTTTGAGATTGTGTCTTCTGTCTTAAGTATCTGTTTATTGATGCAAAATCATTGCTTATAGTTTAAATGTATAATTCATAACATTTTGGTTAAAGGGTTTGGTGCGTTGAAGACTTTGATGTCATTTATCTAACAAGAACCTTTTTTTTTATTTTTTATTTTTATTTTTCAGTGAGTGCAGATATATCCCGCTGTGGGAACTTGGTACGTTTGCGTTTTTCCTCCAACACAGTAGGCTACGGCTGTAGTGCTCTGTAACCTAGGCTGCTGCCAAAGCTTTTGTTTTTATTTTGCTGTTTTATATATATTTTGTCTTTTTAGAACCAGACTGAATGATCGCATAACTCTGTAAAGGTACATATGGCCAAACAACTTAACCAGTCTTCCACTGTGTATATATATATATATATATTGTATTGTATAAAAAATGATAATAGACAGAATGGACCGTCTTAAAGTGTGGTGAAAAGATCGTTCAAAAAGATCACAGTTTGATTGTTCTGAATGAATGTGTATGAACAATGAGTGACAACAGTACACCAGCGTAGGGAAGGGAAAATGGATTGTATGTGTAAACAGGGGAATGGATTAATGTGTTTTAATGTAAGAAAGCACCAGCAGTGAGGTGAGGGCTGTATATCCTCCTCCTCCTCCCCCTTTATTTAGAAAAAATTGTATTTTTCTGGAACCTTGTTCTGTAATAAAGTAGAAAATGTTATCTTTTTTTGAAAACCTTGTCTCATACTTTCTTCATTAGCACTACATGACAAAATGCTTCCGTAAATGAACTTGAATTTGCAAAATGTATGGTGTACAACTGTTTTGATGCAACTTCACTGCATTACTGCACAGAGGAAAAAAGAATGAAGAAACAAAGACACTTATTGGCCATTTGTTTTTATCCCCTTTCATACACAAAATGAATTTTTTAAAGAGACTAACAGCAGTGCTACAGAAAGAAATCCTACTTTCCAATGAATGTGCCAAGGGCTGCAACACAGCTTCAAGATCTCTGGGTGTTGTGTTCTCCCTGTGTCTGTATGGGTTTCTTCCTGGTGCTCTGGTTTCCTCAACAAACACATGGTGGGTCAGTGGCCTGTGTGAAACTGCCCACGGGTGTGAATGAATTGGTGAAGCAGTGCTTTTGACTTGTGCCCAGGATTTCAGATAAACTCTGGACCCACCCTAATCGAGATGAATCACAACACAATGAATGAAGGTGTTTAATGTGTTGCCGTCCATCAAACAAAACTTCCTACTAAAACTGCTCAAGCCAATAGCCATCATGGAATATTTAGTTGTATACTTTATGCCCAAAGGTTGCTACTAGAGAGCTCAATGACTTTCAGCAAGCTGCTGTCACCTTAGAGGAATAATTCACTGTTCAAAAATGACTGCTGGTAAAGAAGAGCTAATGTGATAACAGCATTAAACAAATATTAGATACAACACATGCAGAAATAAAAGACAGGTAGAGTTAAGATTGTATCACTTTATTGAGGCTCTGCTGGAATTAGTCTGTGAGGTGTTTGGTGTGTTCTCCCTGTGTCTGCGTGGGTTTCCTCCTGGTGCTTCGGTTTCCTCCCACGGTCCAAAAACACACATTGGTAGGTGGATTGGCAACTCATAAGTGTGAGTGTGTGTCGCCCTGTGAAGGACTGGCGCCCCCTCCAGGGTGTGATCTGGCCTTGCGCCCAGTGATTCCAGGTAGGCTCCAGACCCAGTGCAATGACTGAAAGTTAAAACTACATTGTACACAGGCAGACAGCACTAGATTTCCAATCCCCGCATATTAATTAATATAAATGATATTGTACCAGAAATACAATGCGCTATTAAGATCTAGATTCAGTCATTTTAAGACTTGTGTGGTGCACTACATAAGGAGTATGGAGTGATTTGTGATTATACCTCTGTGTTCTTCTCATGTTTTGAGGTGTTTTGACATCTCTCTTTACGAGATACTATGGCCCCCTACTGGACTGGCATGATAATTGAACCGTTTGCTTATTTTCAACAAAAGAGGGAGGAAAATCTCGTTTTTGTTTTTGTTTTTAAATCTCTGGATCTGTGTGGATGGGGCCATAAGTAGCACATGCACAGGTTGTGGACTCACATGTTTAGTGGTACATGTACAGCTTGTAATCTCCATAGAATAGCATTAAAAACAGAACCGGAGCTAAGTTCAAGCATTTGACATGAGCCTACAGTTACTATGCTCAGTGCCAAGTGTAAAAGCAATGGGTAGCATTGGGCTGTGGAGCAGCGGAACTGGACGTCTCTGATGGAGCTCTGTGCAGTGCCTTTTGAAGGTGTCTGTAAGTATTAAAGCTTATGGTTTACACAAAGTTACCACATTATACTATTCCGTTTACCTATTGTTTGGTTCCCTGTTTTCAATTTAAATACTTTGTGTATTTTTTTTTCATTTCAGGATCTGCACAGTGTCTGTTTCATCTGACATGGCTTTACTTTCTCATTCCTTGTGTTCAATCCATCATCGTTTAAACATCAGGAGGAACCTCCAGAAGGTATTTGGGTTGTGATTTGTTGGCTAGCTCTCTGAGCCAAGAGCATATGGAAATTCTGAAAGAAGAAATTCAAGAAGGAAAAAATGATGTGAGATGTTTGCATTGATAGAATTCCGCAAACACCAGTTTAAAACAGAGCAGCTCACTGAGTTGATTTTGCTTAAAGTAACAAGTGAACAATGCACAGCACTTTTAAAGTATTTATATGACATTCTTGAAACATTTCTGAACACCTACTCCTCCAGTATTCACTCATTGTCCTATAACCGTTCAATCATGTTCAGGGTCGCGGTGGGTCCGACGTCTACCCGGAAACACTGGGTAAGAGTCAGGAACACACACTGGAGGGGGCCCAGTCCTTTGTAGGGTGACACGCACACACTTTCACTCACACCAATGGACACTTTTAAGTCACCAATCCACCTACCAACGTGTGTTTTTGGACTGTGGGAGGAAACCCACGCGGACACAGGGAGAACACACCACACTCCTCACAGACATTCACCCGGAGGAAACCCGTGCAGACACAGGGTGAACACACCACAATCCTCACAGACAGGCACCCGGAGGAAACCCACGCAGACACAGGGAGAACACACCACACTCCTCACAGACAATCACCCGGAGGAAACCCGTGCGGACACAGGGTGAACACACCACACTCCTCACAGACAGTCGCCCAGCGGAAACCCACACAGACACAGGGAGAACACACCACACTCCTTAAAGACAGTCACCCGGAGGAAACCCGTGCAGACACAGGGTGAACACACCACACTCCTCACAGACAGTCACCCGGAGGAAACCCAAACAGACACAGGGAGAACACACCACACTCCTTAAAGACAGTCACCTGGAGGAAACCCGTGCAGACACAGGGTGAACACACCACACTCCTTACAGACAGGCACCCGGAGGAAACCCGTGCAGACACAGGGTGAACACACCACACTCCTCACAGACAGTCACCCGGAGGAAACCCAAACAGACAGAGGGAGAACACACTACACTCCTCACAGACAGTCGCCCAGCGGAAACCCACACAGACACAGGGAGAACACACCACACTCCTTAAAGACAGTCACCCGGAGGAAACCCACGCAGACACAGGGAGAACACACCACACTCTTCACAGACAGTCACCCGGAGGAAACCCACGCAGACACAGGGAGAACACACCACACTCCTTAAAGACAGTCACCCGGAGGAAACCCACGCAGACACAGGGAGAACACACCACACTCCTCACAGACAGTCGCCCAGCGGAAACCCACACAGACACAAGGAGAACACACCACACTCCTTAAAGACAGTCACCCGGAGGAAACCCACGCAGACACAGGGAGAACACACCACACTCTTCACAGACAGTCACCCGGAGGAAACCGACGCAGACACAGGGAGAACACACCACACTCCTCACAGACATTTGCCCAGCGGAAACCCACACAGACATAAGGAGAACACACCACACTCCTTAAAGACAGTCACCCGGAGGAAACCCACGCAGACACAGGGAGAACACACCACACTCCTCACAGACAGTCACCCGGAGGAAACCCACGCAGACACAGGGAGAACACACCACACTCCTCACAGACAGTCACCTGGAGGAAACCCACGCAGACACAGGGAGAACACACCACACTTCTCAAAGACAGTCACCCGGAGGAAACCCACGCAGACACAGGGAGAACACACCACACTCCTCACAGACAGTCACCCGGAGGAAACCCAAACAGACAGAGGGAGAACACACTACACTCCTCACAGACAGTCGCCCAGCGGAAACCCACACAGACACAGGGAGAACACATCACACTCCTTAAAGACAGTCACCCGGAGGAAACCCACGCAGACACAGGGTGAACACACCACACTCTTCACAGACAGTCACCCGGAGGAAACCCACGCAGACACAGGGAGAACACACCACACTCCTTAAAGACAGTCACCCGGAGGAAACCCACGCAGACACAGGGAGAACACACCACACTCCTTAAAGACAGTCACCCGGAGGAAACCCATGCAGACACAGGGAGAACACACCACACTCTTCACAGACAGTCACCGGGAGGAAACCCACGCAGACACAGGGAGAACACACCACACTCCTTAAAGACAGTCACCCGGAGGAAACCCACGCAGACACAGGGAGAACACACCACACTCCTCACAGACAGTCGCCCAGCGGAAACCCACACAGACACAGGGAGAACACACCACACTCCTTAAAGACAGTCACCCGGAGGAAACCCACGCAGACACAGGGAGAACACACCACACTCCTCACAGACAGTCACCCGGAGGAAACCCACGCAGACACAGGGAGAACACACCACACTCCTCACAGACAGTCACCTGGAGGAAACCCACGCAGACACAGGGAGAACACACCACACTCCTCAAAGACAGTCACCCGGAGGAAACCCTTGCAGACACAGGGAGAACACACCACACTCCTCACAGACAGTCACCCGGAGGAAGCTTGTGCTGGATTTGAATGAGCTCTGCATTTCATGGGGATATATTTGCCTCTCTGGCCAATCAGCACTCTAAATGGTACGTACCATTTAGTATGTACTTGGCACGGTGGGAACCCGGCGCAAGCAGGGATTGAAAAAGTACCTTGTTCCAGGGACCAGGACCAGATTGGGCCAGTGGAAAAGCAAAAGAGCCGAGCTGAGTCGAGTAGGGTCGTGTAGGTTCCACGAAGCGGAAAAGTGCCACATTAAGACCCAAGCAGGAATAGAGTAGTGCCAGTGTTGTATTAGTTTTTTTTTCTTGTTGGCACTGGAACTCTGGTTCTTCGGCTGATTCTGTTCAAGTGTTCCATTTAAGATTTTTCGAACACTGGTTCTCTCCGGTAATTCCACTGTAAATGTGATTAGTGACATTTTTTTTGTTGTTGTTCAATTATACACCATGGTTTTGTAAACATTTTCTATTTAAAATAAATTCCAGTGGTGTCTGGAAGCAAATTACATACATCTGTGTGCTGGAGTGGGTGGGGGCCTTGAAAATATTCTCATCTACAAAAGAGGGGGTTCAGCAGAAAGGGTTTGGGAACCACTGCTTCAGTATAAACTGGGTGCAGCTGAATACTTCATATTAATATAAAGTAAATCACACTTTAGAAGGAGTGTCTCAAACATTTGGCCACGTATTGTACATAGAAACACAGCCAGAATGAAAAGTGAAGGAAGGAAGGAAAGAAAGGAATAAGGAGGATGATTAAAACATGCAGAAACCTGAGGGATGTGCTGATAGCAGGGAGGAGGAAGTGGACAATAATGCTGCCGTTTTATAGAAAAATGATTGAAAAGGTCTGTATTCAGTTCATACTCAATTCAATACAATTCAGAAATGCCTTCTTTTGTGTCCACCACACACACACCTGTTTACAGAGTGTTTACAGGTAACCAGGTGAATGAGTGACAGGAATGTGAGGCATGTGGCTGTAGTCCCTCTCATTAGACGTCAGGGAGGGGGCACTCCCAAAGAAGACAGAAGGGAGGTGTGGGAAGGACAGTGTGTGCCAAGTGTTTAAGATGCATTTCCAGAGCCTTCAGGAACACACACACACACAGACACTTGGAGACACTCTGCACAAATTTGACGCCACACATGGATGTGTGTTTTAACGACTCCATAATTTAATGTCTCTATAATTCTCTCCAAAATACATAGAAGCCAAAAGTGTGAAATTTATAGATGGTGTATAAATGTTTAAAAATACGGCTTGGTTTCTGAACTGATGTGTTATGTTGATTCTGGAATAACATTCATTCATTCATCTTCACTTGCTCACTTCATCCTCACCAGAGTCATGGTGGTCCACCTGGAGACAGTCAGCACAAGGCAGGAGCATACCAGTTCATCACAGGGCATCATACACTCATCCTGTCACTCACACACATCTGTGGACAGTTTCACACACTCACCCTGTCACTCACTCATATATCTGGACATTTCTGTATGACCAACATGATCTACCACCGTATGTTTTGGAGTGTAGGGAACTGGGGCACCCAGAGGCAACCCACCCAGACACAGGGGGAACATACCATACTCCTCCCAGGTAGTGCTGGGGCATTTCATTTGTTTCGCTCTTACTCACCGCCCCACTCCACCCCCGCCTCAGCCCCCCACCCCTTTGGGATTTCACAATGTCTGCATCTTTAAAAAAAAAAAAGAAAAAAAAAGTAGAGAGGGAGGAAATGAGAGATCAGAGGGGAGGAAAAGGGGCAAAGGAGAAGAAAAGGAGGGAAGAGCACAATGAGGAGTGTTTGAGGAGAGTATGAAAGGCTAGACGAAGCTGTAAGGGGCGGGGCAGGGTGGGGGTGCATCAAGGAGGAGCCAAACCGCAACCGAGTGAAAAAGAAAGAGTAACCGGACAGAAAAGAAAAGAACATTGAGGTGGATGGGGAATAAACGGAAAAGTGAAGCAGGGGTAGGGAGAGAAAAGTGTTTTAATGGCAGGAGAGAGAGAGAGAGAGAGAGAGAGAGAGAGAGAGAGAGAATGTTATGGGGTGAGATATGAAGGGGCCCTATAACAGTCTGGGGGATAATGCTGTGCAGATGTGTCCTCATCTGACTCTGAAATGAATAGACGGCGAAGGGGGGGATGGCCTAGAGCCCAGTTTACATAGGATCCATACAGTGACCTGAAATATCTTTACGTCAACCCTCTCTGTGTTTCATTTCTTGACATCACCTCATAACCCAGAATTGCAGATTACCAATGTTACACACGTGGGCCACGTCCATCAAAGAGAAAGAAGGCCACAACAGAAGCCCCTTTCATACGAGCTGCAAAAAGGAAGGAACAAACTCACCAACAACAACAACACATCAATACACCATGAGTAAACATCTCTTAACATTACCACTGCAGTTGTGGTGGTTTCATTGTTGTGTTGGGGTTTATAGTGGAAAACCTGCCAGGGATCATGTCAGAAGAGCATTTACTGTGTTAGGGTAGAACTCAGTAGTGAGTTCTACTATTTGGTTTAACTTTATATTGACTTGGTCCCTCACGCGTAGAACACTTCACTTCAGTGTATACAGAAAGAGCTGCCTTTCAAACGGTGTTGTGGATTTCCCCCAAGGGCAATGACAGGAGCAAGTCAAAGATGGCATGTAAAAATAGAGGGGGATGAGAGCTGAAAGTCTAAAAACTAAAGCCGTGACCTCATTCTGACCTTAAAATCATTTTCTGCGGTATTCAGTTGCACTAGCAGAGACCTTTCACTGGATAAGAACCAAATATTACTTAAGAGACATTCACCCTGAGGGCGTCCTGCAAAGAGAGTGATACTAGAAAATTAGCCGTAGCATAGTGAATCCAATTTGATTCAAGTATAAGGTTCTGCACTCAGCTGAATAAAGACACTTTGAGTTGACTTCAGGTTGAACCCATTAGCCCTTTTCTAACGTGGCCACTAAACGCATGTCTTCACATGCCATTCTTAACAAAAACAAACAGTAAGGATGTGGGCTCAATAACAAAGGATCACCCTTTAGCTCAAGGTGAATTAGGAAAAGCTCTATTGTTAGACTCAGCCGTGTACATCTCAGAACTGAATGTATGAGTTAGATTTTAGAGGTTATGAGAGCTATTACACAGCTCCCAATAACCGGCCGACAAGCGCCAAGGATTAGGCCGAGGCTGATCTGTTTATTTGTGAAAACCCACATCACTAAGCTGCTTCATATTCTCTGAATATTTCTTAGCATTAGTATGTGAGTAAATATTAGGTGTACATTTGAGTGTTAAAGCGTTTTTGTGTAGCGTGTACACAACAGTTACCAAAAAATGACAAAAGAGGGGGAGTATTTTTGAACTTTATAATTATACGTCAAACATAAAACCTTTTATAACTTATTTGTACACCTGATAAATATCAATTATATAAATCAAAGTGTAAATTGACATTGTTGGTGACCCCCACCACCGCACCCCACCCAATGCCTGTTTTTGGTTGTTGTTTTTTTTCTCTTTGCTTCGTGATAAAACGGTAAAGGACTGATATACTTCACACGCTATTCTAAGTGCTTTTACTGTATTTCACTGTTTTAACACTGTTCTGAACATTGTTTTCACAGCGACAATAAAAGCTATTCTATTCTATCTATTCTATTTTACACTATTCTGAATAACAATTCATATTTTAATTAATGAATTATATAATGTTAAATTAATGTTAAACTAATGTCTGACAAAGCAATAGTTTAGACTTCAGTTTACTTCAGCCGTAGCGCAAATGAAACAGGCCTCATATAATGGACTCATTTCATTTACGAACTTGACTTTAAGTGACATACATTTTTCTTTGAAAAAAAAAAAACTCCTTATGTCCACGTTCTTCTTTTTTGCTGCCATCTTCACTCACTTTTGACCCCCATGTGTCACCCACGTTGCACCTGAGTATTGCGCATATGACTGGAAAGTTTTCCTTCAAGTTTTGGCGCTGCTCACAACCAAACTACAGAGTCTCAAGTGACAGGGAAAGGCACAGGCAGTCACACTGGTCATACGTGTTACCGGGGGGTAGGACTCAGGTAGAGAACGTGATTTAACCCTTTCTGCACTTTTTTTTTGAGGGGATCAATTTTTGTTGGGAACAATTCAATAATCTCTGGATATTGGTTGGGACACGTCACTTACAAATTTTTAGAAGGTTTCTCCCTAATCCTTGTAGAATGCACTATGTCGCCCTCTACATTTTGGAGTTCAACTATAATTCTCCAGATTCTCTGATGCTAAGAACTGTTTGGGTGTTACTCTTACGTGATTAAACTCGATTAGCAGGTAATCAGTTCAATAGGTAGAAACAGCTTCTCAATGAAACGGCAATCAAACACTTTGTCAATTTCCCTGACATTAAAGTATATTTTAAATTTTCTTACATGAAGAAATCTAATGGATTAAGTCCTTGTTTTATTGCCACTGCTTGGCAATCTTTCATTTTTAATGTAAGATTCAGTAACTTTGTAATAAATATCGCAACATTTCTAATTCTAATATCTGTTTTTGTAAATTTCGACACTGTTTAAATGTGGTGTTTCTCAGTTTATTAAATCATTCATTCATTTTCTGATTCACCCAGTGGCACTGTTCCCAGTGAGTGCGAGTGAACAGGGGGCAAGGTACACGCTCATTCACTCACATCCTGGACGGGGCACCAGACGATCACAGGGCATCACACACTCACCCAGTCACTCATTCACTCACTTCAGTGGGCAATGTCACACAGCAATCCAACGTGTGTTTGGAATGTGGAAGGAAACTGGAGCCCCTGAAGGAAACCCACATAGACACAGGGAGAACACAGACAGTGACCTGAGGAGAGGATCTCACCCAGGACCAGGTCAAATTTTTAAGTTTGTTCCTTGTTTATCTTTTTGTTTTCCTCCCAATAAATCATTAAAGGAAATGTTGAAAGGCTGTGTGTGTTTGCTTATTGATGTAACTGAAAATGGCCATCTTAATGTCCAACATAGGGTCAGCAGCCTATTTTTCCCCCCTTCTTTTTTCTTTTCTTTTTTTCTGCTTGCTGCCCACTGATAGCATCTCCCAGCCAGGTTCCTTTTGCTGCCAAATTTAGCCAGAGCCAATGGAAGGGAACAGTGGCTGCTCTTTTCCAGAAGCTTTAGAGTGGCCGTCACTGCAGAAACAGTCCAAAAATACCGGTGCGGTCATGCGGTGCCCATCAGCGGTAGAGGGTTAACATCGGGGCTAATTCATTTTGAGCGGGTGTGACTCGGATTAGAGAGAGGATATGCCGCAGAAAGCACACAGTGAGCTGGGCCTGTAAACAGAGGATTAACGTGGATTGTGGAGAGTTGAGGTGCTGTTTACTGCGCTCTGCTTTGGTGTAACAGGGAGTCCAACAAGGTTTTATAAAGGTCAGGTTAGGGTGCTGTTCTGAACAGTTCCCTTGTCTGATGCCTGGGACTTGGGCCGCTGACGTGGGTGGGTTTGTGTGGATCTGTGCCCACCCAAACTGGACCGAGGCCCACCCAGTCAGCTGTAGCTTACTCCCCCCGTGGAGGTGTTTACAAGTGTGGACACATTCTACTTCCCAGCACATTTCCTTGAACAGGAGCACGATGTGGGGGCAGAGGGGAATGTGAGGCATATGAGACACTGCCACCTGTCTTTGTGAACACACCCCTGTCGACCAGCCACAAGTGAAACCAGCCACACACAAACCTTCCTCCCCACATAAGGTCGACAAAAAAAATTGGTGGCCCACCCAATGGTGAATTTTGGGTTATGCCACTGCTTTCTATGTTAACTAAAAACATGCGCTAATGCCCTAGTGCTACAGGATGTAAGTGTGTAGCATTTAACCCAGGTGATAGCTTAAAGCTACACTAGGTAATATTTTTACCTTAAAATTACACCTTCAAAATCACAGTGATGCTCCACTGAGCTGTAATAGGGAAAAGAGTGCCTCTGTGATTACTACTCTGGGTTCAGCACTGCAGAAACTGCATTATGTACATTTTAGAGGAGGGTAGAGATCCACATCACCACTTTTCCACTTATTTTATGACAGTGCTATAAAAGTGACTGACACTCTATAACTGCAGGGGAAGCCCAAAGGGTCACAATTTTAATAATATTAAAAAAAAAAAAACATTAATTAATTTATTGTCTGTAACCGTTTATCCAGTTCTGGGTTGCAGTGGGTCCGGAGCCTACTCGGAATCACTTTTTTGGACTGTGGGAGGAAAGCAGAGCCCCCGGAAGGTCCCTGGAGTTGTGTGACTGCTGCAGACCGGTCTAACGTATTTACAAAGTCCCAATGTCTGTAAATGGGCCAATAATATAAGATACATACAAGTACATAAAAGTAAACTTCAACCACATACAAACAACTGTCGTTTTTTTTCCTCATACACAGTTCTACCTTAAAAGACACAGAGCTTCTGAACATGAACAAACCAGAGAGAACAGCAGTTCCACATAATCATAGATGTTGCCTTTAAAGAGTGCTGTAGAAAGATGGGCATATCACCACAGCAAAAACTGAGCAAAGAAGTCACACACACCCCTCTTTTCTGTTGCTCAGCAGGAGGAAGCTATCATGGAATAATGAGAGGTGACGAAGTAATGGTGGGATGTGAAGTTTATTGTCAGAGGAAATGGACGTGAGAGAGAGAGAGAGAGAGAGAGAGAGAGAGAGAGAGAGAGTGTGTGTGTGTGTACCTGGGGGGCAGTTTATATGGCCTGGAATGTGTAAGAACTTCTCCTTCACCCAACCTACAACCAAAGCTCTGTTATAAAACCTTTCACCTCATTCCTAGAGGTCGCATTCACAGGAATTCCCATATAGCGCTCCACATACGTCCTGATCTGCTCCTATACCCAGATGAATAAATGACTTTTTTTTTTTTAAATCACTTAAATGTAAATTTAAAATGTAGTTGTAGACTTTGTATTTTCTCTTAAGTTGGTCCAGACTCCACTGGAATTTATCTGAAACACAGTAATTCATACAAAACTGCAACATCTTATTAAACAAAATAGTCATAAATCACCTTCACAGTAGGACTGGTGCCCCCTTCAGGTTGTATTCCCTCCTTGCGCCCAATGAGTCTGGGTAGGCTCCGGACCCACCGCGTCCCTAAACTGGATAAGCGGTTACAGATAATGAATGAATGAATGAATCACCTTCACAGTGGAATTATTGCAAGTGACATGTGTTATGTATCACATCCATTTGCTATGTATATTGTTATGCCACACCTGCAGTACCTCTGCACATTCCCTTTGGGAACCATTGTATTAGTACCTATGTATGTACTCATTAATAGTATTTATTGATAGTAAGTAAGTAAATCTTTATCTTCATTCATTGTCTGTAACTGCTTATTCAGTTCAGGGTCGCAGTGGGTCCAGAGCCTACCCAGAATCACTAAGCACAAGATGGGTACACACCCTGGACGGGGCAACAGTCCTTCACAGGGCTACACACACTCACACTTTCACTCACACACTTACGCACACACACGCACACACAAAAACACACTCATGCCTACAGACAATTTAATATGGCCAATCCACCTACCATTGTGTATGTTTGGACTCACACAGCTCCAGGGACCTGGAGGTTGTGGGTTCAAATCCTGTTCCAGGTGACTGTCTGTGAGGAGTTTGGTGTGTTCTCTCTGTGTGCATGTGGGTTTCCTCCTACAGTCCAAACATACACACTAGTAGGTGGATTGGCCCAAGTAAAGCCAAAGCAAACTACTGTTCCTTCTGTACAAACTACTGTAACACTGAAAAAATGAATAACTAGTAAGTAATGGCAGTTTTGACTGGAAACAGAAGGGTGGACTCTGACTTAGTGCTGTGTGTGTGTGTGTGTGTGTGTGTGTGTGTGTGTGTGTGTGTATGTGTGTGTTTATCTAATGAATGGTTACTGTCTCCTTTAAAAAACTCACAGATTCCTCTGTGTATGTGTTTACTGTGGAGCAGCTGTGTAACAGACTGTTTTACAACTGTGACCCAACAACACCAGAGTGAATTAAAAGCACAGTGTCTGTGGATTCCTGTTCATAGGTGTGTGCTACAGTCCTAGTGGTGTCAATTAGGGATAATGTGTGCAATAAATACATATTCTACATAAGTGTGTGTGTTTGCTCAAACGCTAATATAAATCCCTGTGAATTCCTCAGCAAAATGCATCACATCCAGGTTCAAAATGAAAGCGGTGGTCCTAGGATTTGGGGGTTTGGGGGTTTGAGGGTGGCACAATGATTCTACAGGGTAGCAGGGATGTAGCGAAATCGATGCCTGAACTATGCACTAGAACATTGGGATGAAGCTGTACTAGATCTGACAATGTGTGGATGTGGATGTGTACATGCAATAAATCAGATCTAATATATCTATTGTAGGCAAATGTATGTAACAGGTGTGTGTGTGTGTGTGTGTGTGTGTGTGTGTGTGTGTGTGGGAGAGAGACTTAACAGACATTGTTGGAATAATATTTAGCCTGTGATACCACTCCTGCTGTTCTCCCAAAAATAACACAAAGTAATGTAATGTGTGCATTTAGGAGTCGTTCTTAGATGTGGTTAGATCATTGATCATGTGGAAGACATTATTTTCTATTATTTTCTATGTTCTCTCTCTTTCTCTCTCTCTCTCTCTCTCTCTCTCTCTCTCTCTCTCTCTTTCTCTCTCTCCCTCTCAGGTCACAGGGTTCATGTTGAGGTGCTGGCTTGTATTCCCCTGCCCGTCATATGGACCCTCACTGTTTAATATCAACTGCCTGTGAACACACACAACACCCACAAACATTCACACACCCACACACAAACACACAGAGGCATCCCCTGAAGGAGAGCTGTAAGTATGTGATCCCATATGCTAGGGTACGTGAGTGTGCTGGAATGTGTGTTTTTCGGTGTGTGTGTGTGTGTGTGTGTGTTGTGGAGTAGTGTGAACTCTTTGATCTTAGCTCAAACTACATTCCCCACCACAATGAGAGAGCTTCAGCACTCCTCTGTCTGTCAGGGCATCTGTGTGTACACTTCTCTCTCTCTTTCTCTCTCTCTCTCTCTCTCTCTCTCTCTCTCTCTCTCTCTCTCTCTCTCTCTCTCTCTCTCTCTCTCTGTGTGTGTTTGTATATACTCTTTTTTACTTCATGGAGACTACAAGGACAGGAAAACCTAATATTCCCCAAACCTGATGCAGGCTTTGACTGAAAGGGAATTAAAGAAACAATAACCCAAACAAAGACTCTCTTAAACTGAGACCTGTGCAGGAAAATCTGATCTGTATCTAGATAAAGAAGGTGAAGTGTAAACATCCTGTCTCTTGATGTGATCCTATGACACTGATGATGATCAGAATTTAAACTGAAGTGTAACCAGGGCCGAATGACTTTGGTTACCAATGTGAATTCAAAGTGAAGCAAAGTTCTAGATCACTGCGCTGCACTGCTACCGTTTATAATATAGATGAGGCAAGGGGCTATAAGTACAGTCTCTGACTACAGACATGTTTAGGAGTGAGGATTCTCGTCCCATGGAGGAGGCCCTAGAAACCTTCTCACTTACAAATTACAAAACATGTAAAACAGCCTGTTTCTCTTCTTTTGCTCATATCATACATTACTCATGGTTTGAGGGAGCTGCACTTTGCTAATCATGAGACAGTGGGTAGCTGAACTTGCTCAGATTATTTAAGAAATTAAAGGTGCATTACACAGTTTCACTGGAGCTCCTGTGTGTGTTATTGTAATTCATTTACCTAGCGGCTAGAGGTCGCCAGAGGTCACATACATGCACTGCTGCAGCGGCCAAGTTTCCAGACTTCCAGCAGCTTGGCAGGGAATACAAAAAACACAATTCAGGAATGTAATGAATGATTTTGAACATGACCTCATACAGGTTTGATTTTGAAGTGCACAGTGGGATTGTTTGAGTATGCTGCAGTTTGTCAACTATGACACTACAACAAAACAATGCACTACAAGTTCAAGTTCAAGAGGTTTATTGTCATTTCAGCAGTATACAGTGTTTACAGTGCACAGTGAAACGAAATAGTGTTCCTCCAGGACCAAGGTGCTACATAAGACAATACACAACATTAAAGTGTGACTAGTGCAAAGCTAGTGCAAACATAAAATAGTGCACACGCATTAAAGTGCAAAGGACATAGAACATAAAACAATTCACAACATTAAAGTGCAACTAGTACAAATCTAGTGCAACATAAAACAGTGCATACACATTAAAGTGCAAAAGATATGGCTAAGAAAAATACAAAACAATGTCCCTACAGTACAATACAATACAATGTAATACAAGACAAGGCAAAAACCATAAGTACGGAGGGGGTGAGGGAGAGACACTGCAATTTAAAGTGTATTTGTGCTGTAAACGGTAACTGGATGTAAACATGATGTAAACCGGATATGTGTAAACAGTACACTCATTTACAGTCCAACAGACCAGTGTTTGCGTGAAGAAGTGTGTGTGTGTGTGTGTGTGTGTGTGTGTGCTTCTTCAGTCCAGTCTCAGTCTCTAGGTGTTCAGGAGTCTGATGTGGGAAGTGGGAATGTGGGCATGTGGGAAGAAGCAGTTACGGAGTCTGGATGTGAGGGCTCGAATGCTTTGATACCTTTTTCCAGACGGCAGTAGGTTGAAGAGTGTGTGTGAAGGGTGTGTGTGATCTCCCACAATGCTGAGTGCTTTGCGGGTGCAGCGAGTGGTGTAGATGTCTGTAATGGAGGGAAGAGACACACCGACAATCTTCTCAGCTGTCCTCACGATCCACTGGAGGGACTTGCGATCTGCCCCAGTGCAGTTTCCAAACCAGACAGTGATGCAGCTGGTCATGATGCTCTCGATGACTCCTCTGTAGAAAGTGGTGAGAATTGGAGGGGGGAGATGAGCCTTCTTCAGCCTTCACAGGAAGTAGAGGCGTTGCTGGGCTTTCTTTTTGATGTTACTGGTATTAGTGGACCAGGTGAGATCATCCGCTAGGTGAACACCAAGGAATCTGGTATTCCTGACAATCTCATGACAAGCCTCTCGAAGCACTTTGTGATGACCGATGTGAGTGCAACGGGACGATAGTCATTGAGCTACGGGACGATAGTCGTTGAATAGAGTGAATAGTGAATAGAAGAAGAAACACTTTTATTGATCCCCTTAGGGAAATCGCCTCTCTGCATTTGACCCATTTGTGGCAGTGAACACACAAACACACACTAGTGAGCAATTCTAGGGGCAGTGAACATACGCAAACAGAGCAGAGGGCTGCCAACCACCTCTGCGCCCGGGGAGCACTTTGGGGGTTAGGTGCCTTGTTCAAGGCAATTTTTCTGTTTATAAAGGAGTCGGTGGTGCAGCAGGTTAGTGTTGCAGTCACACAGCTCCAGGGACCTGGAGGTTGTGGGTTTGAGTCCCGCTCCGGGTGACTGTCTGTGAGGAGTGTGGTGTGTTCTACCTGTGTCTGCGTGGGTTTCCTCCGGATACTATGGATTCCTCCCACAGTCCAAAAACCCACGTTGGTAGGTGGATTGGTGACTCAAAAGTGTCAGTAGGTGTGAGTGAATGTGAGTGCGTTGCCCTGTGAAGGACTGGTGCCCCCTCCAGGGTGTATTCCCACCTTGCACCCAATGATTCCAGGTAGGCTCTGAATCCACTGTGACCCTGAACTGGATAAGGGTTTCATAGACAATGAATGAATGAATGAATGAATTTATCACATACACTCTCCACATGTCTGTTGCTTGTTTGTTGCTGAATAATTCCTTCCCTGCTTTACCGTGAACATATCCGTTTATACCCTTATTTCCCCCCCACTGTCTGACTCCAGACTATTATTATTATTAATATTATTGTACTGTAGCATAATGACACTTAACTGGTAATTATTTAAATTTCAATCTGTAGTTTGATCAGAGGATGGTTGGATCCCCTTTGTGAGTCTTGGTTCTTCCTCTAGGGAGTTTTTCCTTGCCACTGTCGCCTTCGGCTGCTCGCATTGGGCTTTGATTTAAATGATCTGTTCTGATACTAACTATGTGAAACTGCTAACAACAGTTGTAAAAGGCACTATATAAATAAATTTGATTTGATTTGATTATGATTTCTTTCTCCTGACTCTCTCATGCTTTGTGATGCCCTGCTGATCTCCCTGATGTTGTCCTAATCCCACCGTGCTTGGCCATTCAAGGTTGCTGTCTTAGACGAAATGGATCCTGCACCTGTTTTTCCTCTCCCAAAGAATCACTGATCACCTCCTGCTCCTGCGTGGGTTTCCTCCAGGTGACTGTCTGTGAGGAGTGTGGTGTGTTCTCTCTGTGTCTGCGTGGGTTTCCTCCGGGTGACAGTCTGTGAGGAGCGTGGTGTGTTCTCCCCGTGTTTGTGTGGGTTTCCTCCGGGTGACTGTCTGTGAGGAGTGTGGTGTGTTCTCCCTGTGTCTGCGTGGGTTTCCTCCGGCTGACTGTCTGTGAGGAGTGTGGTGTGTTCTCCCTGTGTCTGCGTGGGTTTCCTCCGGGTGACTGTCTGTGAGGAGTGTGGTGTGTTCTCCCTGTGTCTGCGTGGGTTTCCTCCAGGTGACTGTCTGTGAGGAGTGTGGTGTGTTCTCCCCGTGTCTGCGTGGGTTTCCTCCGGGTGACTGTCTGTGAGGAGTGTGGTGTGTTCTCCCTGTGTCTGCGTGGGTTTCCTCCAGGTGATTGTCTGTGAGGAGTGTGGTGTGTTCTCCCTGTGTCTGCGTGGGTTTCCTCCGGGTGACTGTCTGTGAGGAGTGTGGTGTGTTCTTCCTGTGTCTGCATGGGTTTCCTCCGGGTGACTGTCTGTGCGGAGTGTGCTGTGTTCTCCCTGTGTCTGTGTGGGTTTCCTCTGGGTGACAGTCTGTGAGGAGTGTGCTGTGTTCTCCCTGTGTCTGCGTGGGTTTCCTCCGGGTGACTGTCTGTGAGGAGTGTGGTGTGTCAAACAGATATTATTAAATATGGTTGATACTTTTGTGTTGCTGTTAGATTCATTATTATTATTATTATTTGTATGTATTCATCAAAGGGCCAGCATATCAAGACCACACATCCCCAAGGCCAGAAACACTTTCTTCACCTGTTGTCCACAGGTAAAACTAAACCCGTCTGAATAGGGCTGTACGTGGTCATGCCAGTAACGCTTCTCTGAATTGAATTGAGAGAAAAGCAACTCATGGCTGAAGTTGTTTTCATGGTGTGAGGTGGAGAAAAGTAACTTCTTGTGTGTAACTGTGTGTGTGTGTTTAGTTTCACTGTGATGTTGATGTCAGGAGTGTGTGTGGCGTTGCTGTGTGTGTCTGTGTGTGAGGCCTTCAGGGAGGTGGGACTGTTTCCAGGGCGACCGCCAGGCATGTGTTACCCCTGGCTTGTGCCCCTCTTTCAAACTAAGGCTCACACACACACACACACACACACACACACACACACACACAAGGAAAAGCCCCTAGTTTGAGTGCGGCCCCACCAGGTCTCGACATTCCTCTTGAGTTACCACGACAACATCCACACCAACAACTCAGTGGCTCTTTAACCCTTCAGTGACCTCCCAGCGGAGACACTTCCTCCAGCATGCTCACACACACACACACACACGCACACACAAAACACACTCACTCAATGAAACATGTGCACATGCACGTATGCACTAATACACACACTTAGCTCACTTGCCCTCTCTGTTTTTTTCTTTTCTTTCACACTCTTCAGCAAAAGGATGCAAAAGTAAAATAGCATGTTTACTACAACACACTCACACACACACACACACACACACACACAAACACACACTTCTGTAGAAATACAGAAGAGACAGGACCACAGAGAACAGTCTGGGCAGAGTACAGTAGTACTGCTTGTGTAAGTAGCGTGTGTGTGTGTGTGAGAGGGAGGGGTTTAAGTGATTGTGTGTGTGTGCCTCCCCATCAAGGTACTTAACACTGGATGATGTAATGAGGAGGAGAGATTGAACTGCATTACACAGTCTGACGCCATGTGAAGTCTGGATACAGCTGACCTACATGCAGACTCACTCACACACACACACACACACACACACACACACACACACACATCTGTCCTATTACATAAACCACAGCAGTGCTTCAGTTTTTGTAATAAAGTGTGTGTGTCTTTAATTGTATTTGTGTTTCCTAAAGGCCCTCACCGAAGGTAAAGCAGTGAAACACAAACCCAGTGACCCACAGAGCAAAGGATAGTGAGCACAAGCTAGGGACGAAAAATGAACAAACAATAGTGAAAACAACTGAGAAAAAGAGAGATAGAGGGAGAACAAAGGACTGTAGAACATTTGCTTTTGAAAAAGCAAGACAAGGAGAGTGTGAAGGAATGAGGGCTGGAGTGAGAATGGCAGCCTGATGTCTGCAGAAGGCGTAGGCCAACTCTGTTTGGAACAGGCAATATTGATATTTATTTGCGACAATGAAACAACAAAATAAATAAACAAAACCCACAAATAATGAAATAAATACTTAATTTAACAAACCAATAACCTTTGCTGTGAAACACAAACACACTCCAAACTCAAATAGTTCTAGTCCACTCTGGATGAACATGGCCTCTTTTAAAGCAACAGTAGGGATGATTTGGTATTTGTATTCCTGGGCTCCCTCTACAGTTGCTGACATCATTGTCCTGAAATCAAGGGAGGGGGTGTTTTCCTACCCTCCTGTAAAAATTACACAGTGTAGTTTCTGTAGTGCTGAGCCCTTAGTAACAATGACAGAGGCCCTGTTTTCCTTATTACATCTAATTGAAGCATCACAATGATTTTGAAGCTGGGATTTTAAGGTATAAATATAATCTAGTGTTGCTTTAAATACAAACATTTCAAAGCATATTGTTAAACATTAGACCAAATAAGTAGAAATACTGTATTTTTACGTGAATAAATGTTTTAATCTAAACAACACACAATAATCTGTTAGCTTTAGTGTTAACTAAGATTCTTAGTTTAAAAATAATAAAAATATCAATATATTTATAAATCTCTAAACCTAAAAAATCAAAGTTACAGGGTAAAAGATGCACACTAGTACTGTTTCTAACTGTGTGGTGTGCATGTGTTGGTTTGATTTCTCACTGAATCATGGCTCTGAAGATTTCTGTGATCATGCTTTTATGACTGTTGTGTTTAGGGAGTTTACAATGACAGAAACTAGGATATTGTTCAGGGTCATGCTTTAGAGGTTGAAATGCATGCGTATCCATGGGTGTGACCCCTTTATACTCAGTGACCCTGATGCTGTGTGTGTGTGTGTGTGAGTGAGAGAGAGAGAGAGGTAGAGAGAAACAGATCTCCTGGGGTGAACTCTGTGTGGACATTACTTCCACCCATAGCCCTGGACAAGTGACACTGACAGTCAAATCAGATCAAAGAGTAGACAAACCATTCAGCTGTGTGTGTGTGTGTGTGTGTTTAGGTTTGAGGGTGGGTGGTTTATCTTAGGCAGGAAAGACAAACTAAAGAGAACCAAAGAATGTGATGGTGCTTTTCCGCTGCATGGTACCTTCAGCCACCGAAACCACGCTGTAATTTTACGAGCTGCTGTCGTGAGTCGGATAAAAACAAACGTGATCTCTGCTGCAGCTGGAGATTTTACAGATGGAGAGTTGGTGCTGGTCGTCTGCGTTGCGTGGCGTATAGTGACGACTCTCTCTGGGCAATCAGCGCTCTGCAAGGTTTAGTCCCTACTCGGCTCACTCTGAACCTCGAGTGAACAGCCACTAAACAAGAGCCCGCTTCCAGAACCAGGAAAAAAAGCAGAGAATCGAGTCGAGTCAGAAACATGCAGTGGAAAAGTGCCACTAGACACTCACAGTCAGCGCTTGTTTGTGGGTCTAAATGTGGCCTTATCCCTATGACATTATTGGTCTGGAGACAGAGTGAGTGCTTGTACTCAACATGCTTTTGCTTCCAGTGTTTGTTCAGCTCGTCTCAACCTTGAACATAATCAGTAACTGTTCAAGGCTGGTTGTGAAGGACGTTAGTGTTACAGATAAACTTAGTGTCGGGTGCCATACGCCATGTGGTAACTATTACTATGACAGCCAAAGCAAAAAAAAAAAAATATATATATATATATATATTTTTTTTTTGTAATCACAATCAGTGGGAAGATATCATTGCTGTCCAAAGAAAAACTTGTATTTCCATGTTTGTGGTTTTTAATTACTACATCAGTTAAACAGTGTCCTTCACACTGTGAAAAATGTCATGAAGAATGGACCAACAGAAATGCTCCTAAATTAAAATATTTTTTACATTGATTTCCATTGAAAGGTTTTTTTTACATGTTTTTCTTTGGACAACAACGATATGTGGTGAGATGTGTTTTGTGGCTTTTGTTAAACATAATGTGCTTTTGTTAAAAGATAAGGAACCACCACCACCTTCTGATCTTGAAGATTATGCACAACTAAAGCAACGCTGAAGTGGATATTTGAGGGAGGTCTGTTTTGGCTCTTGTTTTTATTGTTGATTTGTTTTTCTAATACCTCGCTGATGAAGAAGGATAGATATATACAAATATATTGGAGCAGATGCTGGACTCTTGAACTCCACTGTTTGGCAGTTTAGGGGTTATTTGTTTAGGGTTGCTGTGTTGTTGTTGTGTGTTTGGTGTGTACTGAGATGTGTTGTTGTTGGGTGCTTACCATCAGGGAGAATTTTTTCTGCTGGTCTGTGGTGCCCCTGGATCTTGTTAAACACAGCAAGCCGAAACACTGCCTTGTTTATTTGCTCCATTCTGCACTAGTGCCCCAGTTAGAACGCTTGATAAAGGCAGCTTGTTGGCAGTATGTGTCTCAATACCCATCTCTGAGATCAGTGTGATGTGTAAATCAGTGTTCAGGATGGTACTCAAGACTGGATAATACCTGAGCATGGCCCAGAGGTTTTTTGAGGTATTTTCTCAATGCATTCTGGGTATTGTAGTAAAACAGCATTGAGGAAGTAAAGTCTGTAAAACATGACCATGGCATTATAGACTTTTGTACTTCTGTCATTATAACGGCCTTGTTTAAACACTGCTCGTTATTTGTGTAGCTCTAGTGTCGACCAGAAAAGCAAGGGTTCCTCTTTGATTCTTGTTCCCTGGGGCCAGAATCTGGTATTTTGTAAAACTGATTTATGACAACAGCAGCTGTAAAAAGGCCTCTGTAAATGAAATGAAACTGACCTGAATTAAGGTGCATCAGGTAGTGTCACTGTCACACTGTTCCAGGGAGTTCTCCCTGTGTCTTCATGGGTTTCCTCCGGGTGCTCTAGTTTCATCCCACATTCCAACAACACACATTGGTAGGCAGGTTGGCGACTCAAAAGTGTCCTTAGATGTGAGTGAATGTGTGAGTGTGTGTCACCCTGTGAATAGCTGACACCCCCTCCAGGGTTTGTTCCCACCTTCCTGGTAGGCTTCCAGGTAGGACCCACTGCGACCCTGAAGACATATCAAAGTGCAAATCTAGGCCACAATTCCAATTTATACAGAATCCTGTGTAACACGTCCAAACCATTCCTAAAAATCAGTGTATGACATGTGTAAATCTGAGCGATTCTTTTTGACTGCTTATAAAAACATTCTGATGAGTATTTAAAATGTTGTGGAAGGTTCTGAGGGGTTTCTCTCTCTGTGTGAAAGTGGCGGTTTGGAGGTGATCTCATGGGGGTGGAATGATTATCCGCAGCTCTATTGAGGCTGATAAATGGCTGGATTAGAGGGCAGAGGGTGTATGTGTGTGTGTGTGGGGGGGGGGGGGGTCTGTGTGTGAGGAAGAAGGGGTTCAAACCGAATAGGGAAAAGACTTTTGGGGATAAGAGCTCTCTTGTACCAAGCTGCCGCAAACTCACACACACCCAGCACCCTGCTGAGAACCTGCATGCATGCACATACACACGCACACACACACACAATATATATATATATATATATATATATATATATACACACATGCACACACACACACACACACACAAAGCACTTCTGTGAGGGGGGTGAGCCCTGGCATTTTCTTTGAGATACTGATCTGTGATCAGTTTCTCCAATGTGATTAAAGGCTAACATGAGCTTTAAAAGCAGTGGAAACTGATCCCACATCAGATCAACTCTCAGCGGCAGCAATGTCACAGAGTTCATTAGAGAGTGTAAGCTGAGAGCTCAGGGCTACTTTGAGACTTCCGCTGTATGTGCCATCAGAGAGTTAATCATGTGCTGACATATAAGTGTGTGTGTGTGTGTGTGTGTGTGTGTGTGTGTGTGTGTGTGAGAGAGAGAGAGAGAGAGAGAGAGAGAGAGAGAGAGAGAGAGAAATAAAGGTCAAGGGTGAAGGGGAGTAAATGATTTGTTGCAAAAACAATAATTTTAGTTTTTACATTTAGTTCATATCCTAGAAACATACAACTCAAAGTTTAATAACTCACAAACCAAATATACACACTTATCAGCCATAACATTAAAACACCATCCTTGTTTCTACGCTCACTGTCAGCTGAGCATTTCTGTCAGCTCCACCATCAACACAATTACAGGCTGTAGTCCAACCGATGCTCTGCGTACTTCGTAAGCCCCTTTTCCTCTGTTCATGTGGTCAGGACCCCCACAGAGCAGGTATGATTTGGGAGGTGTATCACTCTCTGGTACGAGTGGATCAGACACAGCAGTGCTGCTGGAGGTTTTAAACCCCTCAGTGTCCACTGATAAAATAATGATTTTTTAAACCCTTGGTCGTGCTACTTGAATATAAAAGCCAAGAGTGCACACTGGTGTGAATAAAAAACACACACAGAGAGAGAGAGAGAGAGAGAGAGAGAGAGAGAGAGAGAGAGAGAGAGAGAGAGGGAGGGAGGGAGAGAGAGAGAATAAAAGAGAACATATGGGATTCTTTATGAGCAGTCTTTCCTGGTGGAGGTGCACACTCAGGAATGTTCTTATAAAAGGAATAGAAGAGCTATAACACTAGAGTGGGTCTCTCTGTATTTTACACACACATACAGTGTAAAGATATATGCCATGGAAAGAAATGAGTATGTGTGTGTTTTTAATGACATTCTTCAGTTCTTTCAGAAATAAAGGTACATTATTGTCACTAAAGATAAAAACAGTGCAGATGTACTTTTAAAGGTACAGCAGTGGTGTTAAAATTTCCATTACATTTTTTTCTCCAAAAGGAAACAGTGATATTTGTAATATTTCATTATAGACATTTCAGTTCTAGTCAATATATTTCATCTAAAGACAATTAGCACATTGGTTTTTCACCCACTAAAAAGTTGCCATCAATATTTATTACAGCGATTATTTATAATTTTTACTTTTTTTCTTGTAAAGGACCATATTGCATCCCTGAATGAACCAGTTAGTGCTTCACAGAGAGGGTCCCCCACACAGGGCAGCCATCTTTATTTTTAATTGATAGAGGATCTCTAAACCAGATCACTAGGTGTCAGTGTAGTAGCTGTATTATGATGTGATCGAGGATCCACTACACTGACACCTAGTGGCCTGGTTTAGAGATCATCTTACAGCCCCTTGTGAGAGGTGATTTTCAGGAGAAAGTCAGGGATGGAATATTTCAGAGGGCTCTCTCTCTCTCTCTCTCTCTCTCTCTCTCTCTCTCTCTCTCTCTCTCTCTCCTCATGGGAGAGAAAAGGCATCTGTGTCTCAAAAATTCCAAACATTGAAAAGCTGAGGATATTGCTCTATTCCTCCTCCATAGGTGGGTAATATTGACTTCTTTTTGCTGTTTCAGAAAGTGGAAATGTCTCCAAATATGGGAGATGGCTAACTGCATTAGCAAAAGTGCTACAAAACTAAACAACTGGAGTTACAAATGTGTTTCTATGGTAATTCAAACAATGAATGAAACAATGAATTCAAACTTCAGCCTCATTCAAACAACAGTCGTTTTTCTCCTCAAAAACACGCTTCCACTTTAAAATTTGCAGATCTTCTGAATGTAAGCAAACCATACAATTGTGTCTCCCCCACAACTGCAGACGTCACATTTAAGTGATGCCTAACAATTCATTTGGAGTAATGGGGAATAAAACCACACATTCTATCCACATAAACAAAATAACTCAAAAAGCATGTAATATTTATTCTTATCAACAGCCCATTAAACAAGAGGGGGATGTGTATCTTTGAGCTGCTCCCCAAAGTCCTGCCCCAGTAAAGCCCCAAGAATGCATAGGGGACCATGCCATGAAGAGCGTAAGAACAGCACACAGCCCCCAGTCAAAGTCATCACTCTACGCCACACAGTGCAGACGACCAGCACCAACTCCCCATCTATAAAATCTCACGCTGCAGCAGAGATCACGTTTGTTTTTATCTAGGGTGACCAGACGTCCTCTTCTACCCGAACAGGTCCTCTTTTTTAGACTTGTCCGGGCAGAATTTCACAAACATCCGGGATTTTGTTTTTCTAGAGCTTACATAGAATTTCGAGAAGCGCTTCGTTCACAAACTAGTCCCGCCCTCCCCTACTCCGATTGGTTCGCTTGAGTGAGAAGGGGGGAGTGGTGAAGTAGCCTAAAATCTTCTGATTGGACGGTCTGACTGTAGAGCTACCGTTATTGGTCGATAACCTTCTCTGTAAACATTTAATTGGTCAGTCTGCACGTCAGTAGTCCTTGTTTACATCAGGCAAAGCTCATGTACCTACCCTCATCTCGAGCAGCTATGCCGAAACGTTAATGTAAGTTCTCGAATGAATTAAAAAAAGAAATTCCCATGTTTTGTGTAGCAAATAAAGGTTTAAAGGACCAAAAAGCGCACATAGGTTCAGCTCATCACTCCTCCCCGAGACGTGTGTCCTCTTTTTCACCATCTCAGATCTGGTCACCCTATTTTATCCGACTCACGATGGCAGCTCGTAAAATTACGGCATGGTCTTTTGAAGAGTAAACAACACTTAAAATTACTGTTGCCGTTGTTGTGGTTTCCAAAGCTTGCTGTTTCTGTTAGAGAAAGGGTTTTGAGACGACACCGTATACATTTCTGAGGGTAGCTGTGGAATTCGAAATAAAAACACCAACACACAAAGAAAAAAATCATATTCATTTATTTACTTTGTAATTAATTTAAACGAAAAAAACAATGGTACAATAACCATATTCTTTTTTTACTTTTTTGACATTTGCCAAAAAATAAAGACTGCAACACACTCAGTGCAAGAAAAGACACAAACTGTGACATCACTGTGTGTATGTCATAGCCCCCGCAGTGCAACGAACGCTTCCACAGAATAGTATTTACACTCTTTTTCTCTATCTCTCTCTCTCACACACACACACACACACACACACACACACACACACACTCCAAAGAACGCGCACAAGTACGTCAAGGTTGGGAAGTGAATGAAAGAGAGCTAGACAGTGTCTACAGCCCAAACTGTGTGCTTCCTAATCAGGATATTTCTGTTCTCCATGTTTTTATTTTTTTAATTCCCTTGTACATTTGAGACGGAGTCCAAAATATCCTTGAAACAACATATTGGGACACATTGTGTGCTTGTTGTTTAAAATAGGTCTTTTTTTGTATTTTTCTTATATTGTTCTGTGAGAAAGTGTGTAGCAAGTTGTGTTTTTTTTCACATTTCTAAGTCATAATGTCGATTGCTAATTGGGCTATGAATGTGCACAACTAATGGTCACAGAAGTGTAATTCCAGGACCAGGATTCTGTTGTGATGGCTCTGATGGACCAGGATTCAGTCGGAATGGTCTACGCTTCACTCACAAATGGATTGTTTCAGAGAAACTGTTGCTAGGTTGGACAAGCTTTACAGAACCCTGGCAAATATCTCATTCAGTCAGAAAATAGTAGTGCTCAGAGCTTTCTTAGTGCATGATCACACCTGCACGGTTTAGTCCGGTTTAATCAGACTCTGGTTTCGTTTTTGGCAGGTGTGAATGCAGTAATTGCATTCAGATGTGGAACAAAACAACCGGACAGAGACCCTCGAGAGGAGGTGGTCTCAGTTCAATCACAAACCAACTCTGGTGAGGTTCGTTTCTTGTGAGAATGTGATCCGACCCGACTCTCGGGTAAGTGCAGCTGATCTGAGTTGAACACTCCCGTAGTCAGAGGGCACTGTGCGTATCAGACGCAGCAGAGCAGGGAAACAGAACCAAAATCTGCACTCATCCAGAACACAGGACCTTCTTGCTGTGTTTACTGTCTTACTCCCACCCTAGTCAGGTCTGACCAATCAGAGAAGAGAACATTCTCACATGGTTTTTGGTGACACTGTTTGGTGCTGGGATTGGTCCATGTGTGAAAGCAAGCCCAACCAAAGTTGAAAAGATTAGGTTCCAAAATTTCAAATTTCTTACTGCTTTGGACCTGAGCCAATGAACTACAGGAGTGAAAAAGCCCTCAGTTAAAACACATTTGTTATTTATTTAAAAAATATTTGATCTTGTATGTGTGAAAGGTCTAACTGCTGGGATACAATGGCTATATATTAATGTCTAGATATAAAGTAAAACTCATAGGTACCAAAGATTATTATTATTATAATTATTATGTAATTGATCTTCTCAATATGAGTGGTGTTTTTTTTCCTAAATAGTAGTAGTGTGTTGTGAGGGAGTTTGAAGAACAAAGGTTTCCAGATGTTCTCCTTGATCATATGAACTTTTATAGAGTAAATAAACTACTGCTGAATTGCGTTTTAAATTTTCTCATTTTCTCAGGTGCTTTAATGCTGACATAAAAGATAATAAACAAATAAATACATAAATAACGGAAAGAGTGCAGTATGATGCTTTGGGATATTGATAAACCATACTGTAATATTCTGACTTAAAGTGGTGGAAATGTATTTATCTATTTATTTTTGATGAAAAAAATAAACAAAAATGACGACTGTGAAATTAGATGATTACTAATAATCCCATTGCATAGACAAATTAATGTAGGCTTTATTTCCATTTTAAAAAATGGATCTGATCTATCCTCCCAGTATGACCTTTCACACACATTAAAAAAAAATTATATATTACCACAATTTTAATTCACTAGGACTGTAGTTGAATACAATTTTTAAAAATTAGGATGAAAGTATTGCCAGTGTTTTCTAAAGCGGTTTAAAAATAGTTGTGAAAGAACACGCTTGTGGGTGGAGCATGGACTAATCAATCAGAATTCGTACTGGAATTCTGTTTCCATAGCAACACTGATATCACAAGCCACCAGCATCTCTCGAATCCAGTCCATATTTTCTGTCCAAGACAGTGTGAACCACATGTGCTGAAGACCCTTTGGATTATCATCTGTAACAGTTTCATCTCGTCTTAACACCTACCCCTGATGAGCTCAGAACTTCGAGTGAGGGTTGTGCTGAAAGTGGGCCGCGTGAGTTTAGACCCAGACCCAGGGATCCACGTTGCATACTGTCACTTTAAAAACTCTCTCTGGACTAATGACTGATCATTAAGACATATCTGAATGCTTGAAGGCCCACTCAGTGACTGTAGAAACAAAGACGAGCGCCTCCATTCCCATCGGTTCTATAGAAACAAAGCTAATGTCATTTACCATGTTGTCAAATTAGACACCAGAGACAGACACGCCTTCTTATTTGGGTAACCACGCCCATTCCAACAAAGCTGAGTCTCAGGCACACGTCATTTGTATATAAAAAAACGCGCCCACTTCTCACAGAACCGAGTATGGCACACCTCTTTATTTTGTGAACCCACCAACTTCTCACCGAGCTTTCAGTCTCAGACACACCTCCTCACTTGGGTAAACCTGCCCCCTTCTCAGCTCTGACAGTCTCAGCCACGTCTCATTTGGGTAAATCCAGCCCCTTCTCAGAGCTGTCTCAGACACGCCTCCTCATTTGGGTAAACCCTCCCCCTTCTCACAGAGCTCAGTCTCTGACACACCACCTCATTTGTGTAAGCCCACCCCCTTCTCAGAAAAGACGTCTCTAACATGCCGCCTCATTTGAGTAAAACCGTTGGCAAAAAACTTTAATTTCTCATTATTTCCCTTTTCTCAGACCGCATCTACTCAGTTCACACTGCAGCACTTAAGGTGGAATGGATAATCCTACAGTGGCCACATTGTAATCTCTGCTCCAAGGTGGAATACATAGTTATTCATGTGACAGAAAACTGTTGCCCCATTTAAGGTGGAATGGATTATTCTCCCAATTTAAGGCGGAGAAAAACATTGAAGAACATTTAGGTACATTTTACAACATGTAGGTGCCAGAATGTAGCTGTAACACCATTTAAGGTGGAATTGATACTTCTGCTGATGACAGAATGTCACTCCCGAGTAATTTGAAATGGAAAGTTTGTAAACGCCAGTAACTGCTGAAACTTTTAAGGCGGAAAGTTCTTATCAGTAGCTAACTCCAGTCACATTTAACCATGTTCATGAACATGTCAGCTTCAGACAGTTTCTGTTTGTGTAACCAACAACAGAACATGACTCCACACACCACTGACTTTAACAGGTAAAATAAATAATAAATAAATAATAGTACGAAGTGCAGTTCTACAGCTCATAACATAATGTCTGTGATAAGGTGGTAGACCCAAGGGCGCTGGAACTGTACTCGCTTCACTTTTGAGAAACAATGTGCTGTCCATGTTTTCTACAGTCACTGGGCCGTATCCACAGGGCCATACTGCCCACTTGTGGCGTACAAAACTACTACAAGACACAAGGTCACCCTCTTGCTCCTTGTTGCAGTTTGTTTTCTATTGAATCTGTTGTTGTCTTTGCTTGTCTGTGTCACATCTCAACAAAGTCACAGCACAAATAACCTCAGACCTTTTACTAAGCCCCTCCCCCACAGTCTCCGCCACGTTTAGTCACAGTGAACCCGGGTCTCCAAGGCAACTTTTTTGCATGGATGTCAGTTCAGTGTGTGTTTGTGTGTATGTTAACTTGCGTGTGTGCGTGTATACGAGTTCAAAGGACAGAGAACAGGGTTGAGTGTCGTTGGCGTAACCAGGAGGGGGCTTCCGGCTTCACTAGCCCCATCTTTGGGGGTGTGGCTTTGTCACACCTGAGCAATCACCATTCAGACGTTTAACATGACATCACAAAGTTCCGCCCTCAGCAGTGCAAAGATCTAGAGAGCAGTGTCTCTATGGCCACCAGAAAACCCCACAACACACCGTTTTCAGCGTTAGAAGCTTGTGAAGGTGCGGCCCTTATTAACGGGCAGGTGTGAAGGATGTGGATTGGTCCCGCGGACGGCCGACATCAGCCGACCAATCGATGTTTGTTAAATTACTATCATAGCCAGTAAACAAACGGCTAAATGTCACTACCACCCAATCACTGCTGATTCACTAAACCCCACCTATCAGAGACAGAAAACAAATCAGAAGTCTACACATCACAAAGGACGACTGACACCCACACTATTTAATTCCATTTGATTCTGAATCAAATCAGACCTGTCCCTCGGGGCTCACACTAAATCGCTTTGATTCAGAATCACAGTAAAGTTCACTCCATCAAGGCATGCGCTTTAATCAGGCTTATCTTCGATCTCTCCGTCTGATTCCGTTTCCCTTAGGCGAGTGGATAAGGTCACGGTTCCAGTTTGTGTCCACGGTCCAGGTGTGGCTGGACATGGAAATATGGCTCTTCCATTAGTGATTGTAGTAAACTTGAAAACTTTAGACGTGGTAAACGTGGTACAGATCATGATAAACCCGCCGGCTGCTGATCAATAACATTTCCACTTTGTAATGCATGCACCATGGAAATATTTTCAGATACATTTGCTCCTCCATGACCCTCACTGTGCTCTGTGTAGATTATGAATGTAAACCTGTCGAGTTGTGGTTTTGAGCGTTCACCAAATGACTGCAATATCAACACATTAACATGCCTTTATGATTTTCCTCTTTTAGCCTGGAGACCAGGGATATTAATGGCAGGTGAAGGCTGACCCACTGAGCATTAGCCGATTTGAGTTAAAGTAACAGTAGGTAGTATTTTTACCTTAACATTACAGCTTCAAAATCACTGTGGTGCTCCACTGAGCTGTAATAGTGAGACAAGTGCCTCTGTTGTTGCTACTCCGGGCTCAACAATGCAGAAAATGCATTGTGTAACTTTTGGAGGAGAGTAGGACACCACCCTTCTCCTCCTCTCTCTCCCTAGATTTCAAGACAGTGCTGGAAAAGTGAATTATAAGTGAATTAGTCCAGGAGCAAATGTACAAAATCTTAGTAGTGTTTAAAGAAACACAAGGTAAGATTTGATGCTTTTTCTCTTGGGCTCCCCTTACAGCTGCAGAGTATAATGAAACTTTACTGCACTGTCCTACACAGTTCCAGGGATCTGGAGGTTGGGGGTTCAAGTCCTGCTTCGGGTGACTTTCTGTGTTTGATACTTATATATATATATATATTTTTTAATGTGTTGATGTAGTCCTTGTGGTGAAGAGACACAAAATATAGTTGAACAGCACCAGAGAAATCAGGCTTTGATGGTAACCTCTTTGACTGTGAAGAGAGATCAGCACCTCAAATACACAACAAGACCTCAACAATAATCCACTATTATAATGATCTGATTCAACATCCAGGTTTAAGATGCCAAAATAGACTCCTTTTCTTAAAATAGTGCTTTTGTTAGATTGCCATATGAAATAAACTTTTTTGACATTCTTTTAACACATAAAAACTGTGGCATATCAATTCAGTTGTCTCACATAATTCATTGTTATACTATATATATATTCATATATATATTCACATATATTCATATATATATATTTCTCCCTAACCAACACATAAGTGTTAATGCAACATAGAAAACAAAAAAAGTAAGCAAATAAGTAAATAAATAAGTAAATAAATAGAAAGTAATAGTACCTTTGAAAGGACAGATATCATCTCAAGGCTAAACGTCTACAATTCCAACTCTGAGATGTCAACTCCTTTAAGAGAGTTAGTTCACCCATATAAAATATCTAATTCATCTAAGTATACTTTAATATTAAGACAATTTCCAATATAAAAATATTAAATATAAACAGTGATAAGAAACAAAGGAGATCGAATCCCTCAGATTTAACTGAATTTGCTACAGAAGTTCACTGCCTTTCCCTTCACTCCCATTTGCTCTTGGCCCATTGTTTTGACACACCCTCTCACCCTGTTTCCGCGTCTTCGTCAGACCGGGGACACATGCTTCTTGTGTTAGATGGCCGTGTCCCAGAAGACGGTGGTCTGGGCGGAGTATGCTGGAGGGCCGTATTTCTTGCCCCCGTTGGTCTTCTTCCAGCTGGGCAGAATGGGCATGCTGTCCTGCTTACAGAGAGCCTTGTCTGGAGGTTTCTGCCGCGCTTTGATCTCTTTGCACAGATGGCGTTTCTTCTCGATCATCTCCATCATAGTGTGGTCCCCACATGCCCATGGAAACGGGGGCATCTGGGGGAGCAGGAGGCAGGGTGGGGTTTGGGGGATGGGGGGTAAGAAAAGACTTTACTCTTATCCTGCTACCATCAGGGTGTACTAGTCGTTTCCAGTCCCAGTGCCTGAGATCCCGGTGAATTCATATATGGGTTTTTTATTTCCACGTTCAGTGATCTTAAGTAAGGGATATATATCTGATCAGTCCATGGCACGGCCATAACTGTGTTCTGTTGTAGCTACTGTTGGGAAAATGGACACAAAATCCCTCACAAAAATTACACTATAACTCAACGTTGGTCGTTCTAACTAAATTTAAAGTATTCATTTTCAAAGTGTATTGTTTTGTATGTAAACAGGCTTTAAACACGTTAATCTAATGTAAACGCTGCTCAACTTACCAGATTCTTTAAAAGGAAATAAAAAAACAGTTCAAATGCATCAAATACAAAAATATACATTAAAATGAATTATACACTATTACGAAAACACAGTTCGTAATAAGTTTTTTTCAGTTTTATGTAAAACTTGTCTGATGTAGCAACAGTTAACGGCTAATAGTTAAAAAACGCATTCATGAAAGAAGCTTTGAAAGCTGACTTTGGGTCTTCAGGACAAGGACTGGAAAGTATTTTAATGTTGTTTATTTTTTCTGAAAGCCAACTTACATTCTAATACTTACCATAACTATGCTGAACATATGCTAGAAATGTATTTGTGCATAATTAGGACTATTTCAAATAGAAATCAGGCTGTACAGGCAGAACAGCTGGAATTCTTTAGGATCTGTTATAGGACACATTATAACTTGATAAAATGTTCTAGGTGAAGCTACAGTTTCCTTTTATGTCAGATTTTTTTAAGTCATAGGAATGCAATGTAGATCCAACAGCAATTGCGGACACACACACACACACACAATGCTTTGTGATGTGCCCATGCACACTCAAAAATAAACATAATATATTGTCGCCGTCCAATGAAAGTCATGTATCTCCAATGTAGTAACTTCCTTAACCTTTTTAAGTTTCAACTGAAGTCAGTGTCACTTTGGAGTGTTTCTATTGGTCCCTTGATCATGAAATTCTCACACAGTGTGAAGGCTTCTGTGTTGAAATGATGTAGTAAACTAAACATCCACAAACATGGAGATACATGTCTTTCATTGGAGAATGACAATATATACACACTCAAAATAACACTAATGCGAGCAAACACACACCCACACACACTTGTGCTTTTGAGGTAGTAAGCAGCAGACAGACACAAAGGACAGCAGACGCAGGACAGAGGAGTATGGAATTTTGAGACAGTTTTATTTTTTATTTAAGTCTGTGTTAGTTATTTAAACTTAGGATCTGTTAGTTCTTTCTGTTTATTTTGAGTGGGTTAGTGACATATTCCATTCTTGTACAGTCACACTTAAATGAACGAGTGAGAGCCTAGTGCAGTAAAGGGCCTGTATCATTAAAAAGAATCACAATATCCTCACGGTTTGAAACAAATAGAAGTTAGAAATTGTTGTAAAATAATAAAATACAAGAAAAATATAAGATATGGGCTTTTTAAATTTAATAGAAGTCAGTGATTAACAGTAATTCTTCGTAGATATTTACAATATTTGCATTTTGAACCTGATGAGCAATATGTGTGTTTAAAGGTATGATGATCTTTGAAAAAGCTTGACACTAAAATTCATAGAATGTGTGTGTGTGTGAGTATTTGTAAAACTGACTTAAAATCTATGTTTAATAAATGTATATGTTTATTACAATAATTTTATGGTCTTATATGCAGTAAAAGTGTATTTTAATAATATTTAATCATGGCATTTCCAGCTGTTTCTAATAATGAACATAATTGATTATGATCATTTATGAAGTAAAGGTTAGAATAATTAAAAAGATAAATCTGAATTAAATTGAAAAAGGACTCTGGCAGTGATTTAACCAGTGAGCTGCTTTAACTGGCAGATTCAGCTGTTTTATATCATCACTGTCCAGAAAAACATTTTGGAGATACAAGATTTTCATTGGACAGCAACAGTATGTTTTTTGATAACTTTCAATGATAAATAAAGGAATAGACAAGCTCCATAAATGTCTTGGGGCAAAAAAGTCTTGGTCCATTAAATTTAATATTTAACAATATTTTTTCTTTCTTGTGTAAAGTTAGCACAATCTTTATTTTAAACTCCACAGTGGTAACTACTCTACTAATATCAGCTCTGTGGTGGTCATAGTGATAGAGTAAAGGGGGCTGATAAACTGGGCATCAGTCATTAAATTTGAAACTTACAAAGTGTAAATATGACATCAATATACCAAATAATTTGGAAACTTAATGTTTTATCTATAATAAAATAACTCTATGTAAGCCTAGCAACTGTTCCTGAGCTTTATGGAAAATTATTTATGTATGCGTATACATAAATATGTATTTATGTGGATTTAGGGGCATTGATGGATGTGTGGTGTGTGTACAGTTGGTGATAGAGAGTGTAGAGTCCACATGGTGGACTGGTGTGCATTAACGGTGCCTTAGATACCAGGGAGGTCAATGTGAATCTAGATACAAGAGGATGATAGGTCTGTAAAGTGAGCTTGGATAGGGTGGGGGTGGGTCTGAGATGCTAAACCTCACTGTTAAGTATTCTGGAGATATCGTGGTCATATACCAGTGAAAACACTGATGGAGGAAAGTGTACAGGGCGACCCCTCATAACGCTTTTCCACCAAAAGAACTCTGGTTCTTGAACTAGTTTCATTCCTAATTTTTCAAAACTTGGTGTATTTCAGTAAACCAGCTTCTTGCATTTCCTTCTGTTTTGATGGAAACCAAGGATATTTCATCAGCAGGGGACTCTGTGGGGGCTGGGTTCCAGCATCACTGTGTCTGAATTCCGCATCAGAGCGAGAGATAAATGGATAGAATCAGGACAGAGCCATGGTTTAGCCACTTTTTACGGTGCAGTCATATTACAGTGAAATATAGTAACTTGTGTAAATATTGCTGAGTTCCCAGCCATATGAAAAATGGAAAAAAGTAGCCAACACACCTCATGTTGCGTTAAACACAGCCTGAGAAACGCACACAAACAGAGCATGTTCCTGTTTTGTTTCCATTTATTTATTTCTATAACACTATGTAAATGACACGTCCAGCTCCACTGCGCAATGACTCTTTATTTGAGGCTCTGTGCTCTTTCTGAAGCTTTGGTTTCTCGACTCGCTCGCGGACGCTGTCACTGTTACTACTGAAGAACCCACTATTCTTTAGTTCTAGATGAGAACAAACTTTTCTGGTTCACTAACCAGTGTATCAGTGGAAAAGCACATAATGGTACCTTGTTGGTGGAAAAGCGCTATGAGAGGAGCAGGTGATGTTGTGGTTGCAAGTTGGAAGAAAGTGGACTGGGACTCATGTGAAGAGCTAATGAACTGGCATAAGATATATACACTGCATTGCTAAAAGTATTCGCTCATCTGCTTTCGCATGCATATGAACTTGAGTGACATCCCATTCTTAATCCATGGGGATAATACGATGTTGGCCCACCCTTTGCAGCTATAACAACTTCAACTTTTCTGGGAAGGCTTTCCACAGGGTTTAGGACTGTGTTTCTGGAAATTCTTTTGACTATTCTTCAAGCACATTAGTGAGGTCAAGCCTGGCTTCAGTCTCCACTCCAAGTCATCCTAAAGATGTTCTTTAGGGTTGAGATCAATTTCTGCCACACCAAACTTACACATCCATGTCTTTATGGACCTTGCTTTATGCCCAGGAGTGCAGTCATGATGGAGCAGGAAGGGGCTGTCCCAAACTATCCTTTCACTGGAGCCAAAGGCCAAGTTCAACTCCTGAAATACAACCTCCACTAAACTTCACACTTGACACAAAGCTGTCAATCAAGTACCGTTCTCCTGGCAACTGCCAAACCCAGTGACAAGATGGAGAAGCATGATTCATCACTCCAGAGAACAGTTCCAGTGGCGGTGTGCTTTGCAGCACTGCATCTAATTCTTTGCATTGCACTTGGTCATGTAAGGCTTGGATTCAGCTGCTCTGCCTTGGAAACTCATTCCATGAAGCTCTCTACGCACTGTTCTTGAGCTAATCTGAAGGCCACATGACGTTTGGAGGTCTGTAGTAATTGACTGCAGAAAGTTGACGACCTCTGAGCACTATGCGCCTCAGCATCCGCTGACCCCTCTCTGTGATTTTACATGGCTTACCAATTTGTGGCTGAGTTGCTGTAGTTCCCAATCGCTTCCACTTTGTTACAGTTGACTGTGGAATATTTAGTCGCGAGCCAATTTCGTGACTAAACTTGTTGGACAGGTGACATCCTGTCATGGTACAATGCTGGAATTCACTGAGCTCCTGAGAGTGACTCTCAGGTTTTATAAACCTGTGGCAATGGAAGTGACTGGAACACCTGAATTTAGTGATTTTGATGGGTGAGTGAATACTTTTGGCAATATATTGTATCTCTCATCCTGTGTATAATTACAGTTATGTATTTGTGTGACTGATAATTTTATATATACATATTTCTTCAGACAAGAGACAGAAGAAGAAAAGAACAATAAAAAAAGCAAGAGCGTCCAGACCAGAACTGTCTACTTCTCAACTTTTAGAGTGGCCAGAAAAGTCAGACTGAACAGAAAACATGTCTCAACACAAGAGTTTTTTGTACCTTGTTGAGAAATCTCTGAAGAAGGCAGCCCTGATCTGGACCAAAAGGAAACACACAACAATGAATCCTGTCGTATCTGCGGTGAGCCTTCACCCACAACAAACACACACACACACACACACACACACACCAGCAGAGCCACAAAACAGTGGCTACCAGGATGTGGCGGACACACAGCCAAGAGTCCATCAGGTCAAACAGGACGCAGACACACAGCAGAATGACTGACAGACACGGAGACAGGACAGAGGTCCACAAGCATGCGCTCTGTTGCTCATTCTGAGGAGAAAGGGGGTGGTACCTGACATGGACTCCCACTCTGATTGGCAGAGGGGTCAGGGGCGTGTCTCTGGGGGGTTCCTACAGGTGAGGGGACACCTGACGTCGAGGCAGAGCGACCCAGCTTACAGGCAGCTTTTGGTTCTGAGAGAGAGAAAGAATTTCATTATTTTGTGTAAAATTGTCATTAATTTTGAGCTAAAAATTTCATGTCTCCTAATTACCCTAATTACTTTAATTACTCTTTCTCTTCCCTGCAGGTTTGCTTCAGGTGAGTTCCCCCCTGGTTCCTTCCAGACCCCAGGAAAGGGAAAGTGTGTCCACCCCTTTAGGACCAGAGGTAAGTACTCGTATTTCTCTATGTTCATATTTAAACATGTTCAGTGTTAGGGGGTATTTTGTGTCCAACATCTTGGTGATAAGTTGATACACCTTGACTTTATCACATGCTATAACTGATTTTGTTTTTCCTAAAAAAAAACAAGCGTTGCAAGCGTCTTTATTCTCTGCCTTCCTTTCCTGTCTATATTATAATCACCATCCATTTGGCAACAGCAGTTGATTTTTAATGTGCTCTATATATGAACATTACTTACTCACTTACTAAACCATGACACCTCTGTATTCCTCACCTGAGGCGCCGCCCCCCAGCATGGTGGTGGGACTGACAGAGGAGCGTCCCAGACGGGTGGGCGTGCCAGATTGTCCTGAGGGTGGTTCCCACTCCTGCGCTTTCGGAGAGGAGCTGCGAAGAGCTCGATCCTTACTGTCAGTGCTGTGGCTTCGGGCTTTTCCCTCAACTACACACACACACACACACAAGAGAATTACATACAAGTTTTTGCTATTTCAGATGCTACAAATAGAGCTATCAGCAGATATTTGCATTAAAACCAAAAGACAAAGACAAAAGATACAATATCATATCTATATTTAATTAAGTACTCATAAAAAGCAGAACATTTAGGTGACACCAGGCTACTGTAGTTAAATGCCTGCATGTGTTACCTTCATTGATCCACATGACTATACACCAATTATACAGATTTAAATAATATTATACAATTATAAGCACATTCTGGACACTTACAGACAGCTGGTGTTTGTTGTTTGAGAGAGAGAGAGAGAGAGAGAGAGAGAGAGAGAGAGCGAGAGAGAGCGAGAGAGAGCGAGAGAGAGTGTGAGTGAGTCAGTTGAGAAGGATAAGATGTCTGCCAATAAAAATGCCAGACAGCCTCAAGGCAAAGCAGTTGCACACAATTAGATTCTCTCGCTCTCTCTCTCTGCTTATCTTCAGAAGTCACTATTACTATTACTTATCCTTCATCTCCTTTCCACTGCTGTTTCTGGAATCTAAATACAGCATCATATTTATGTCATTCGCAAACACAAAGGAATTCAGAATGATGCTGACACAACCACAGTAGAGAGAGAGAGAGAGAGAGAATATAAAAGAGTGAATATTTGTTATTTCATCAAAATGCTGGTTTTGACAGTGGTCTTTTTCGACCTAATTATGTGCACTATTCATCACAAGTTGTCCTACCTCCTACAGTCCTGATCACACACCTCTCAAAGGCATCGTCTGATGTTTTAAACACAAATCTATATTTTTAGTCTTTAATATTCGACTGAGCTTTCTTTCTGTCCACTCTCAGAAAAACTGAGACCTCACTGTACCTCAGTGGAACATATTCTGTACTTTTCATTAGGAACATAACTGTACCATATTCAGAACGCCTTTAAAGGTACATTTACACTGTTTGTACCTCTAGTGTAGGTAATGTACATTTACTGCACCTCTGGAGAGTGTACAGGAGAAAAGAGCACAGATTTAGCAGCAATACATAGCAACAACTGTGATTACAACAATAATAATAAGTTTAATGTACATAGCACTTTTCTCAATAAAAGGGCAAAGGGAAACAAACCCAAAAGAACTTCAGTTGTTCACTGGGATCCTGTTGAAAAAAGAGTTTTCTGTTTTCAGGTGAGATTTAAAGGAGGACAGAAAAAGAGCAGAGAGATAGAGGTGATGTTTTCCATAGGCTTGGGGCTGATACTGAAATATCTGCCCCTGCAGAAATCATTCTGAATTTGGGGAAGAAAAGAAGCCCAGCATCAGGGGTCCTAATTGTACGGGGAAAGGGCAGTAAGGGTGCAGGAGTTCTATTAACAAATAAGGAGGTGCCAGACCATGCAGCGATTTGTCTGTGAGCAGGAGGAGTTTAAACAGAGAGAGATACCCAGTGGAACTGAGGGAGAACTGGGGTGATGTGTGTGATTTTCTACAGTGTAAGATAATTCTGGTCACACTAAAGTGAGCGGGTGGTTTTATTAAGTAAGCCACAGAGGACAGAGGTGCAGTAATGAGAAGACACATGACGAAAGCATGAATGAGAATTTCAGCATCATGTGTGGTGAGCATGGGCCTAGTAATATTTCAGAGACAGAAGAAGGGATTTTTGCACAATGGCACATGTATTATATGCACAACCACACGGTGTCAGTGTAGAGCAGGTAAACATGTTTTATTCTGAACCAGATGGATTACAATCATGATCTGTGCAGCTTCAACTCACTTTACAGAAAATTAAATAAATGTAATAAATGTAGCTGCAGGAGGATACAGTTATACAGTTATGCTGACCTTTAGTTGAATTTACTAAACATTACTGAGCCTGAATATACTGTTGTATCAAAGCTAATGCTTTCTTAGTCAAAGTCATGACCTGGCCTCCATATTAGAGTCCCAATTCTCAATTAATCAACTAAATAAGCAGGTAGGATCTATGCTGCTACTGGATTATACAGCCATCGGGTTCACTCTCAGTGCTGAGATTGTCCTCTTCTGCCCTCTCTCTCTGCACTGGGGACCTATTACTAATCACATTCATCATGTCCTTCATTCACTCTGAAAGCATTAAGGAAATTGCTTTACTAACAGATGAAAGCTTTTCAATTATTTCAGTTGGCAAGAAATTCTGTATGACTGTGCTTACCTCATTAGCGAAAGCAGTGCTTTTAAATGGTGGAATACAGCATTGAATTTAGCATGATCCAAACAATCCCACTCTTACATTTATACTGACTGCTTACTGTTAAACAGTACACACATGTACCAAACCTGCTGATGTTGTGTATAGGTACAGTGTGGTCTGTATTTATAGAATGGTAAAATGTGGCCAGAAACATGAGCTAACAAGTAAAATGTACTGTTCATTTTTATTTTAATTTGAATTTTACATTCGTAATACCAAAGGCAGCGCTATCCATTCAGAAGTATGCAGGGCTGGACAAATATTCAACATCAATAATACTTCGCAATATAAACTGCTTCAATTACAGTTATATGATTTTAAACACATTTTCAATTTTTCATAAAACATTATTTACGCCATCTGTCGCTGACTGACGTTTATTACAGGGTGCTGCCGTCGGTTCACTGCACGCAATTTTAACGTTATATGAATATGAATATTGACAAAGCCAAGAAGTTTATGTTTGGTAATGATGCCATGGACTTGTTTGATTTTGGTAGTTCTTCTGTGGCTTTTATATATTGTTCATATCGCCACTGGAATTACATCAGAATGTATTGTAAAATTTAAAAACAATACCCACAAATTCAATTTTATCAGTACTGGGCATTGTATGGTGTGTATTGCAATGAATGTCGATAGTAATATCTATCTTTGATAATTAAAATTATTAAATTTATCAGAAAAGCTTGCATAAAACTTAAATCTCTCTCTCTCTCTCTCTCTCTCTCTCTCTCTCTCTCTCTCTCTCTCTCTCACACACACACACACACACACACACATCCCTAGACATGTCTGCTGAGGTTCCATTAGTCTGGTCTGTCCTGCTCCATTACTCTCCATTTAATTAGCCTCCTCTGCCATTAGCGGCAGGTGCTAACACCAACACTGTGGTGAATTTATCATGTTTAATGAACACAGACAGAGCTCAACATGGAGCTTTTAAAACTCTACTCTGTATGCATAGGGTTTTGTGTGTGTAAATAAAAAAAACAAACAAAAAAAAAAACAATGAGCAATAGTTATTGGTTGGAAAAAAAGCAAACCTGCCGTTTTAGAGAAATGCTAAACATGGACAGCAGACACCAGGATCAAAATCAAATAAAAAGCAATATATAAATATTTGCAGTAATTTAGATGAATAAATCAAGGGCAGCCTCCTTTAGGCCCACTACTCTGGACTCAATAATAAAGATGAAACAAACGTAGCTGATCAGTTAACCTCATCAAAAACAGGCTTGTTGAAGTTCAACTGCATACAGCTTTGATGCCAGGTACATTTCAATTTACAAGTGAAAATAATCAGTAACCCCACACAATTAAGAGAGGGGATGAATTTAGACAATTTACACTTGTTTATTAAAGGGATCATATTATAACATTTCTCCGCAGTGGAGCACAGTTCTGGTCTAATGAAATGTTTCTGTCCTGCTTTGGTCAAAACCCCACAAACCTCCCAGCAGTGTTCTCCCCTGTCTAAACAGCCCTGTTCAGAACGGTTGTATTCAGAGCGAGGAGCAGAAGCTCTGGTTTTTAGCTATTTTTGCTCTTTTCTGTTTCTTCTCCATTTTAGTTTTTTACTCAGTGCTCTTATTTCTCCATGTCAGTTTTTTCCTCTCTTTAAATTATTTGGGCAAATGTGTGAGAGCACAGAAGAACAGGTTAATGTATTGCATACACAGGATGCCATGTTAATAAGGAAATACTCATTATTTGTGAGAATGAATGCTATTAGCATAACAAAATTAGGCTATGCAAAATATGATGCCAAATATTTATAAACTCAAACCACCAGGAATTATAAAACATTAACTATTTATGTGAATAAATGTAACCATTTATCTGAACAAAATTTATCACAGTAATCTAGATTTAATGCATATATTTGCATTCATTATAAACCTATAGAACATATTATATCCTCCACACTGACTCCTCATCCCAGCAGCATGTTCTGTCTTGACCTGGATGCAGAGTGTGCTCTGTTGGAGTTTGATCTACCTAGGGCAGAGCAGGACACACTAATACAAATCTTAGGAGGGATTTACAGACTGACCTAACAGCTAACAGCCCAAACCCCTCCTGTTCCGTACAGACGCAGCTTTTCAGGCAAAAATCTGAAATCCAGAAAATGTATCGGGAGAGAATGTCACACTGGGAGATGTTGGAATAAAACCTCACTTCTCTGTTTGTTAGACTTCATTTTTTGACACTAAAATAACAAGTCTTTTTATATTGTGTAAAGGTTTCACTGTGAAATGATCAATAGAAATTGTAGAAATTACAATAAAATATTTTTAGTTTTTATGCTGCCCAAAACCCAGAATTCATTCATTCAGTCATTATCTGTAACCGCTTATCCAGTTCAGGGTCGCGGTGGGTCCAGAGCCTACCTGGAATCATTGGGCGCAAGGCAGAACACACCCTGGAGGGGGCGCCAGTCCTTCACAGGGCAACACACACACACACACACACACACACACACACACTCACACACACACACTCACACATAAGGACACCCACGCAGACACAGAGTGAAGAAACCCACGCAGACACAGGGAGAACACACCACACTCCTCACAGACAGTCACCCGGAGAGGGCTTGAACTCACAACCTCCAGGTCCCTGGAGCTGTGTGACTGCGACACCTACCTGCTGCACCACCATGCTGCCCAAACCCAGAATTAATTTCTTAAAAATGAATGATGTCCACTGTTTTTGGGAGAACTTTTACTAAATCACAAAATGAAATATAGTTGATGTTGACCAATTTGTGTCTCAAAACTGCTTTCAATAATATTCAGAATTAAAGCATTTGGACTAAGGAGACAATTTGGTTTGCAGCAAAACGTGTAGCCTGCAAGAGGCAATAGTTATGAACTATTTTATTAGAAACGCAAGTACATTAAATAAATGCAAATATAAAACTGCACTATGGGGTTCCCATGAATCCAACTGACAACCACTGAAGTGGGAGTGGTGTAATATTGATCTGTTGACATTGATTTCATGAGCTGGGTGGTCTAGGCTTAGCTACTGAACAAAATGTGGTGCTCAAATTAGACTGTGGTGAACCCATAATACATTTCTTCCACATAAGGATATTACTTTAAAGGGCTTTTATATTTTTCACCCAAAAAAAACCCCATAAAAAACTGCTTACTAATTGTGGGGGTGACAGTCCTGAAAAGTTGAATGTGCCATAATTTCAGCAGTATTATGTTTCGTTCATTTATGATTTTAAAAAATGTTATAACCCAACTGCAAAATCTAAATCTGATCAATCCCTAGGTTATTTCTTAAATTCATTGCTCAATAATTGCATTATTATATTATAATTTTATCAGTGGCATAAAATGACAAAATATTCACTGTTCTGGTTCTAATGGACAACACCAGCCCTGCTCTGGTTGTTATGGCATGGAAGGATTCTGTCCATCGCAATTTAGCTGCCCTGTCACACACAAAGCTAACAGCCTCTGACACACAAACAAGCCCATATAAGAACATAGAAACACACACACACACACACACACACACACACACACACACACACACACACACACAAAACACATCCCACATGGAGTACTTGTTAATCTTGCATCCTCCATGCTCTGTCAGTCACAAGTCCCAAACCACAAAACCGTAGAAGACATACCGACAGCACCTATGTGTGTGTGTGTGTGTCTGCTAAGGGACAGTAGTGTAAAACTGTTTGTGTCTGATTTATGTGTTTTTGTGTGTATGTAAGTGTTTTTCCAATGTCACTCTTAGAGTGACCAGTGAGAAACAATGATTGACAGATTCATGAGTGTGTGTGTGTGTGTGTGTGTGTGTGTGCATGCATAAATAAAAATGTCTAGACCTGCACACTCTGCAAAGTGTCATTTGGAATCTTTAGAGAATAACAATGGCATATATTGTGTGTGTGTGTGTGTGTGTGTGAAAGAGAGAGAGAGAGAGAGAGAGAGACCTGGTAATATATAATAATTTTGTCATGACTGTTCTATAATAAATCTCAGTGTAATAGATATAGGATATTATTGATAAACTGAATATTAGATACGCGGCTTTAATTCACTAAATGTCGAAAACAAGGATCAAAATCTCTGGCAGTTCAGTTTCAGCAATTCTTATAAATATATTAAACGTTGGTATTTCTTACAACAGATTGTCATTTTGAACAATTGTCATTTTATTCAACAATAAATAACCTAAACATGAAGTAGTGTAAAAACGACGAGCGAAGAATTTATTGGTCGCTGAATTCATTATGAGCTCCATCAGGAAAAAGCGCTGCAAAAGTATGTTTTGGTTTAGATTTAAAGATTTCAATGTTAGCGATTGTGAATGTAGTGAATTTATAGTTCATTATTTTAAAAAATATTTTACCATAAAAATACAAAAGAGCAAGGGAATGTTTGAATTTTCAATTCAATTCAAATAATACACAAACATAATTTTTTAATATTTGCATACACCTAACATGTGGTTGTAATTTAATGATACAACAACAACAATAATAATAATAATAATAATAATAATAATAATAATAATAATAATGTTATTTTCAGTTTGTACATGAATTGTAATAAATGAAGACAGCATCGCAAATTTGCACCACAGGTTATGATGCCTGTAGCTGTTTAGATTTGACTGCTGCCTTTTGTCTGATGTGAAATTGAGAGCTCAGACCTGACCCCAGACTGTGTCTGTGGAGTCCAGTCTGTGGACTTTGGAAAAACTGCACTGAATATGCACATATTGTGGCTGTGTCTTTTCAGGCTCGGAAATCATGAATCTCTCTATGCAGAAACTGAAGGCCAGATGAAATTATAAAAAGTCTGTAGCAACTGACTCTGCAGAAAACTGGTGACCTCTTATTATGGTATTGGGTGTGAAATATAAAACAGTTTGGATCACTACTGCATACTTGAAGCATAACCTATCTAGATTAAGCACATACACATATACCATGCCACCACCTCAGCATCACACGCAGGCCTCACGCCCCCCTGATGTAGCACTGTGTTTGTGTTCACAGTAAAACAGAAGCTAAAGCAGCTCAGAGTGAGAAACACTGTTGCTGTTTTTCCAGCAGAGCAAATAGGAGCGAGATAACTGACAAATTCTCTACAGTGCCACCCTGTGATGGAGTAGTGCTGCTGGGTTGGTGAGTTCTTCTCAATTTCCCAGAAGAATTCACATTTAGGCATAATTTGGTAGCTTTCAGTAGGTCCAAATGGATAATTATGGGATTCCTCATGAAACACAAAGGTCAGGAACAGGCCAAAAAAGCTAACAAAGAAATAAATAGCATTTAGGCCACAGTTGGGGATGACTTCTGGGAAAAATATATATATATTTGTGAGCGCTTGTGAATCTCTGGGAATCTAAGCTATTGTAACTTTTAGCTCCTGAGGATCCACATTAACATCTCTCAATATATAAATATCACTCCCCTATCTCCACTACAACAGATAGAAGCCTTGAGTGAAAGCTAACTTTAATGAAATAATAAAAAGCTGGTAACTCACTCTCACAGAGCTCTTTGCTCTTCCGCCCTCCGGAGCCTTTTCTCAGCATGTTCTTCCCAGAGGAAAACAAGCTGCTGAGCTCATCCAGCGGACTGGTGGGTGTGCGGCATCCACGGCCTCCCGACCCCGAACTGGACCCCCCTGACCCTCCAGACGCAGTGGAAACGTTCTGCATGGATCCGCCGTGGATACTGGAGGAGTTTGAGAGGCGTCCGCTTTCGCGGGATCCATGAGGGACTCCAGAGGCACTGCGGGGAATGGTGCCAGTCAGCAGAGCGTCGTAGGGGGGTGGACGTTTGAGGGTGAGAGGGGTCAGAGCACGTCCCATGCTGACTGGGGAGGGGCAGGCCGAGTGGCTCCGGGGGTAACCGTGAGCCGCAGAGGAGCCTCCGCTCTTATACAGCGCTGATGGAAGCGGAGGGGCAGAAGAACGGCCGGATGCTGTGATGGTTTGGGAGGACGAGGGGTCTTTGCTGTCTGATGACTTCTTGTGGTGGTGATGGTGGTGGTGGTGGTGGTGGTGGTGTTGGGAAGAAGGTTGCTGCGCCGGCAAAGGTTGTCCAGGTTCGGCGGTTGTCGGAGAGGATCCAGGTTTGCTGTAGCCCACGTTTTCCAGCATGGGAAGTTTGATGACCTCCAGTGGAGTGAGGGGGGATTCGTCCGAGTTTGGAGAGCACTGAGCTGGCGCTGGAGGGAACACCAACAGCGGAGGCCTGTGGGTCAACAAGTTGGGAAAGGGGGCAGGGATGTCACAAAGAGAGCCTCGAGGAGTCGTCGATCGTGTTAGTTCCACATCCGGAACAGCTGCTGAGGGCTCCCAGCGGGACTGGGCATTGTCAGCAGACAGCGGCACTTCTTCGTAAGTGGGATACTTCATCTCCTCGTACACACTCTCCCCCTGATCGTCCTCGTCATCCGCGGCACTCCCGGTGATGTGGCTGAAGTCACGCAGAATGTTTCCCACCATCTCGATGTACACAGGCTCCACCTCCTCATCCGTGTCCAGGGCGGGGCTTTGATTCTGGGACGCCGACTTTTTCTTCTGCCGTCGAGGCAAAGAGGCGGACTTGAACTTGGTGCCGTGGTTGCAGATGTAGGACTCGTCGAAAGAGGTGCTGAGCTGAGTGTTGGGGTTCCTCTTGGGTTTGGGTGGAGGCATGCGGCGATACTCTTCACTGCAGGGACGACTCTTGGAGGCTGAGGAAGGCAGACATGTGTTAGGGGTGGGCGATAAGGTCCTAAAATAATATGATATTTCAGGGTATTTTGGCGATATTCTTGGTGATATGTAAAAACACTGAAAAATACCTTTATTAATTTCCAGAACACACTGTTGCAACAAGATAAATGATATATTAATATTAATTAGATTCAATTAATAATATATTGAATGTCTTATTTAAATTATTATATAACTTTTTATTTTCATACAAATCTAACAGATCAGAAAGAACAACAAGTAAATGTGTAAGCATTTGCATTTTATAAAAAAATGTAACTGACATTGTATAAAATATATATAAAATATTGACAGTTTGTTTCCAAACGATCTCCACATGACAGAAGTCACTCGTCTTTTGGAGCGAATTCTTTGAACACAGAGCAAATTTCCAACGTACTGTCGCTGTGCCTAACAGAGTCATGTAATGAATGTACGCCGTATTACATGTAACTGCATGATGTCATTACGTAAACAAGTCAAAATATCACAATTATCATGATATTTTTTTCTTTCATTTAAAACAATTGTGATATTATTGGGCACTATATGATATGTGCATGTTTAATGTATGTGTACATCAGATTTGTAAACACATTTTCCCTCTGCACTCTTAAAAATAAAGGTACTACAAAAGGCTAATTGAGTGATGTCATAGAAGAAGGACTATTGGTTCCATACAGAACCATTTTTGCTGAGATGTTTAAATGGATAAAGACCCTTAAGATCGAGCGATGGATTTTTAAACCTTTAAAAAGGCTCTTCAAGTGACTCACATATCTTTTAAACAAACACAGTTCTTTATGGAATCAAATGATTCTTCTACAGCATCGCTCAAAGAACACATTGGAGCACCTTTATTTGTAAGTATCCCCAGTATGAAAGGGCCATTTACTGGCTTAACAATATATAGAGATATTTTGGACCCTTCTTCAAAATGTTCTTTGAAATCAAGAAAAAGAAGTCCACATTCTCAAAACATAGTCTTCAAAAATTTATTTAAATATAAAACCACAAGGTTGACAACTCACAAGGTTGAAAACATGACCTGATGAAGACAAAGTGTGAAACTTTGTCAACCTTGTGAGTTTGTCAAGTGTTTTTGTACTAAAATAAATCCTGAGGTATAGGCTAAGCTAGGCAGCGTGTATGAGATATGAGAAGTGAACACACTGTGAACATTTATGTTTTCTTTTGAGCTCTGAACTTTGCAGACATGGGTATCGATACAAACTGTTGTTTTCAGCTTTCTAAAATTTTATGTAGTTTTACATCTACATTGTTACCTTAAAATGTAAAATAGAGTCCCCACAATGTGATTGTTGTATACACACACACACAAACACTAAAAGGGAAATTCAGCTGAAAATCTAAATGGCTTTCTTTCCAAGAACGAGGTGACATCATCTCTGTGTCCTCTTCTGACTGGTCAGCCTTGCCTCTCTGGTCGCTCTGATTGGTCCCCTACTGCCCACACTGTCGTTATGAATGGGGCCAGTCGTTGCCGTGGGCAACATTCCGGCTCAGTTCTGTATCTGCGCTGACAGGTTCCGATGAAATCACAGCGTAACACAGATGACTGCTCGCAAACACAATCTCTCTCTCTCTCTCTCTCTCTCTCTCTCTCTCTCTCTCTCTCTCTCACACACACACACACACTTTCTCTCTCAGACACTGACACACACACACACTCTGATGCTCACCCCCCCCACACACACACACTCTCTCTCAGACAGACACACACAAACAAACTCTGATACACACAGACACTGACACACAATCTCTTGGACAGACACACATACACACACACACACACACACACACACACACACTCTCTCTCTCTCTGATACTGAAACACACCATCTCTCTGACAGACACACACCACGCCTTTCTCTCACTAAATCTCTCTCTCTCTCTTTCTCTCTCTCTCTCTCTCTCACACACACACACACACACACACACACACACAGACAGTGCTGAGTTTGCTGTTATTGGTGTTTTCTGTGTAAAAGTGTTCTGTAAGCGGTTTGTGGGTCCTGTGCTGGATTAGAGCTTCACCGGACTCCATTCAGAGAGAGAGACTATTTAAGGAACATCACTCCCTAACTCTCTCTCTCTCTCTCTCTCTCTCTCTCTCTCTCTCTCTCACACACACACACACACACACACACACACACACACACACACTCATTTGTACACCCACACATACACTTCATACTCACTGGTACACTTCATACTCACCATACCCTAAAAAGCTGTACTCGTGTGTATATATATATATATATATATATATGTTCTGACCATTTTATCTACTCTGTGGCCTAACTTCACCTCCTGTGTGAAGGCATGTTTATGGAAAACTACAGCTTTCAGCCACAGGAACTTTAGTGAGGTGAGACATTGAGATACTGAACTGATGTTGAATAATTAGTTTCAGGTTATAAACACTTGTCTGTCTCTAATTACAGTGAATGATGCTCCTTTACTCCAGAGATACAGTGCCACCTCTCCACAGCTCAGTGCTGGGGGCTTTATACCCATCTGGTTGTCACTGACTCAGTTCTGGGTCTTAATAAAATGTCTATGACCTGCTTTGGTCAAAACCATACGACCCCCACAGCAGTGTTCCCCCCCCCCGTGTAAACAGCCCTGTTGAGAACGCCCGCTTTCAGCACCTGTTCCTTTAAATGATAATGAGCCGCTCGCTGTTCACCCCGACCCCGAGCGCACAGCAGTGAGGAGCAAGGAACAGAAGCTCTGGTGTTCACTCTGTTCTCCTTCTTCTCCGTTTTTGCTCAGTGCTCTTATTTCTCTGAGCTTGTTGTATCCGTTTTGCTGCGTTTAAACAAGTCTTTGTCTAGCGCTATGATTGGACAGGCTCAGACGAGGGGGCGGGGCAATTCTAGCCTTCTGCCTGTGCTTTTTTAGAGGCAGTTTACATGAGAAGATTTAAACAGGGGCATTTTTTTTTGTTGCAGCACATGGAATGAACTTTGTACAGTGATTTTTTGTGAGTATCTTTATACTTAGATGTGTGTGTATGTGTGTGTGTGATAGAGACAGAATCAGTCTGATTGTGTCTGACTCACTCTGCCTTTGGGCTCTTGGCATTTTCACTTGTGCACAGAGGGCAGTGTATTACCCTTCTCAAGGAGGATTCAACAGCTGAGAATCGTTTTCTCTCTCTCTCTCTCTCTCTCTCTCTCTCTCTCTCTCTCTTCACTTAAGCTGCTTCCACCCACATCACTTCTCTCCTACCTAAGCTTTACTATTCCATTATTCCATTTACTCTTTCATTTCTTCATCCCTTTAACCAAACTAGACATCATCTTCTATGCTCATTGTCATTTCTTTCCCTTAGTTACATTTTCTCTCATTTTCCTTTATTTTCACTCTCTGTTCCTTCCATTTTTCTGCCTCATCCATCCATCTGTCACTAATTCCATCCATTCTACAGTACTCTCTTTATGTATCTTTTTCCTCTACCATTACCTGCTCTTCTTTGCTGTCTTACTTACAATAGACAGCAATAAGTTATCACTGTTGGGATAAATTACACTTCTTATATGCTTTTCTGAGTATATCACATTTATTGTGCTATACATAATCAAATCAATATATAAACAACAGACTAAAACCATGAAATCATGGCTGGTGCATTTTATCCATTTATGAAGCTATGAAACACCAGTGTTGCGATGCATTTAATGCATAGTGAAAAACTCAAATATTGCTATGGCTTCGTTTGCAGTTTGACTACAAGATCTTATACATTCTTTCTCACTGTATCCCCTTTTCTCATTCAGTCGTTTGCTCTAACTATCCATTCTTGTGTACATCCCTCTGTAATTCAGAATCTGTTCCTCTCAGCCATGTTGAGTGTATGCATGTTATGAACATAGAGCTGACAGCGTCTCTATGGTCTATATATAGTTCAGATGGAACATGTAGCCGTCAACTCTACCCATGCTTGACCTTGTCTCAATGAAGCCTGCAGTTGTGCTCCACAAAGATAGCAGGGTTGGATACGCCTTCAGTGTGAAGTTGATGTGCTAGTCCTACTAAAATTTGAAATGCTGACAAAGAAAATGGTCTTATGAGTTAACCCTGAGGCTAAATTTCTTGATATTGGTACACTATATTGCCAAAAGTATTCACTCATCTATCTAAATCATTGAATTGAAGTGTTACAATCACTTCCATGGCCACAGGTGTATAAAGCCTACCAAGCGTATCAAGTGATTTCATACAATTTAATGCTCCCAACTATGTGGGCACAGCTTCTTCCTGTTCCAACATCACTGTGCACCAGTGCACAAAGCAAGATCCATAAAGACGAATGAGCGAGTTTGGTGTGGAAGACCTTGACTGTCTGAGTGGATTAAAAACGAAAGGTTATGGGATACAGCCCGAGTCTCTACTGACTGACACAGTTGGACAAAAACAAAGCTCTGTTTACAAATGTGGTGTGGATAATGAGTCAACGATACTCACATATGTGTGTTAAATTTAACTTCAGTTCTAAATGAGAATTAAAATTGTTGAAGGAAACAAAACAATTTAAACATCAGTTTTGTTTGAGATGTGTGTTTATGAGTAATGAGGGAATCCCCAAAATGAGATGACAATTTAGGGGCTTTGTTTAAGCTCTGCTAAAATGCTAACTTTTGGCATAGAGCAGTGTATTGTAAACAGAGCAATACGTAGGGCTAGACAATATGACCAACATTTATATCACAATATATTTCTAAATTTCAATCTATTCAATATTATTCCCATATCCAATATCAATATGAACAATATAAAGGCCACAGAAAACCTGCCAAGTACAAACAAGGAACATGACACCACCATCAAACATAAACCTCTTTACTTTGTCAATTTTTTTATATTTTTAAACTAGATTTACTGAACTCAGAGCAGTGTCTGTAATGACTCTCAGTCAGTGACAGATGCTGTACATAATGTATTATGTTTTATATTGTGATATATATTAATATTGAATTACTGTCTAGCTCCAGGTGAAATAACCCACAGAGAAAAGAAAAATCAAAAAGGAGATCTCCTAAAAGCCTCTGTAGTTTCTCATAGACAACAACGAGTTCAGATAGATATACAAAGCATATTTTAGCATAAGTCTCCTGCTGCTGAAATATGTCTCTGAGATAAAGTCCTCAGCAACCTCACAGGTGTCTCCTCTGGAGTTTTAAATAAATAAGCTAAATAAGCCTAAATCTCCAGCATTATTAAAATGAAATGCTGCGTTGAATAAGAACAGAAACAGGTTCATTCTGGAGCAAAGAACTGTAAAAAGCAAAGCCACATTTCCTTGAAAATCTAAGCGGCTGGAATCAGATGCACTGTCAGAACAAATAACAAATGAATTCCTTCTAAGAATCAGTAACTGCCGTCACACAGACACCAGTGGAGCATAAACAGTGATGTCACAGCTGCCCACATCCTCCTAGAGAGGTGAAGTAAACAGAGAGGAGCGTGACCCTGTTTCTAGAGAAAGGGAGGGGAGACAGAGGGGGAGTTACCTGCTCGCTTTGGGAACAGTGGCCTATTTTTCTTTTTAAAACATGTGTCTCCAGTGTCACAGCCATCAGACTCACTCAGAGCAGAGGACAGAGGACAGAGGACAGGAGTGAGACCAATAGACAGTAGTGTGGAGAATGGTGAAGAGACATGCACGAGACATGCACAGAATCCTAAAAGGCAGGACATTTCCAGGGCACATATGGGTCATGTGTGTGAGTGTATATATAAGTGTGTGTGTGTGTGTGTGTGTGTGTGTGTGTGTGTAGATTTGGTTTTTATATCTTTTGAGGTTCTATACGCTCATATTTAGCATGTTTTATCATACAGTGGATAATAAACTTGCATTATATGTTTTTTCAATATACATTCATTCATTCGTTGTCTGTAACCCTTATCCAGTTCAGGGTCACAGTGGGTCTGGTGCCTAACCAGAATCACTGGGCACAAAGTGGGAACACACCCTGGAGCGGGCACCAGTCCTTCACAGGGCAACACACACACTCACACCTACAGACACTTTTGAGTCGCCAATCCACCTGTTTTTGGACAGTGGGAGGAAACCGGAGCAAACCCATGCAGACACTGGGAGAACACACCTCACAGAGAGTCACCTGGAGTGGGACTCAAACTCACAACCTACAGGACCCTGGAGCTGTGTGACTACAACACTGCCTGCTGCACCACTGTGCCTCCTTTTTTATAAACAAATTAATGTAAATGATCCATAAAAGGCAAATATTTATTTAATATACAGGACATTTTATGACATATTATTATCTATTGATTACATACTGTAATTCATGTATAAACTAACAATAGTATTTAATGACTGTTTTTACATACAACAACTACTTTTATCCTCAAAAAACCTTGTAACAGAACTTTTCATGTACAAGATTTTCTCATTTAGACCTTTTCTTTTCTACTATTTATAAAATGATTATATTATACTGTGTATAGTGGATATGGGTCATAAATTTACATATGGGACTCTATGTACTGACACTGTATAAAGCAAAATGGTCTGTCTCTCTCTCTGCGTATAGGTGTGTGTGTGTGTGTGTGTATGTAGGCTACTTTGTCCTGGTTCTGTCAGTAAGAATGGGTGGGGCACTGCAGCCTTTCTCTCGGTGTCTCCTCCTCTCAGAGATTAGTAAAAACATGTCGTCATGTCTACTTTAATCTGTGTGTCACTGAGTCCCACAACCAAGCTGATGTGGAACCTTGCCGTCAGTGTCATTTACATAACACAAGCACACAAAAAAACACACTCACACACACACACACACACACACACACACACACACACATGCCTGTCTGAAGATGATGTAATGACAAGCCTTAGCCAGCTTGAACAGACTTCCAGGTAAACTCCATGGCACAGTAACCAATATCGGCGGAGATGGGCTTTTGGTGCACACACACACACACAATAAATTCATTCATACACTCAGTACCCTGCAAATGGCATAAGTTGGTCACAAGGCCCTTGATGGAAATGGAGTGGTGTGTGCATGTGTGTGTGTGTGTGTGTGTAGATGCGAGAGAGTGAGAGAAAGAGTAAAAAAAGAGAAACTAATCCACAAGCTGATTTATTAGAGTGGAATTCATTCATGAAGTTAGTGACCTAGATTTACACATACTATTTTCCATGTGGTCATGTGACTGTGTGTGTGTGTGTGTGTGTGTGTGTGCGTGTGCATGCAAAAAATTAAGGAACAGAGAAATATAAATAATTTAGAAGTGTTTTGAAATATAAGTTCATATGCCTGTGTGTGTGTGTGTGCACTCTACAAAGGAAAGAGTTAAATAAAGTAAACAAACATGATCATATTAGGCTATATTTTATATATTAGCTTACTTTATAAGCACACTGTATAATTAGTGAACACCAGCTAGAAAACCCCATGCAAGTGAATTTGCATTGTTTGGAGTTACTGAGTTCAACTGAATTGGTTTATGAGATTCAAGACTAACATCCGAATCTGTCCACGGTAAAGTTTTCATGGAACACTAGGTAACATCTGGTGTTCTTGCTCCTGGGCGCCCCCTACATCTACAGAGTATAATTCACTTTAACTGCACTGTTCTGAAATCAAGGGGGACAGGGGTGTTTTTTTACCCTCCTCCAAACGTTACATAGTGCAGTTTCTGCAGTGCTGAGCCGGGCATAGCAATGACAGAGGCTCTATTCTCCCTATTACAGCTCAGTGGAGCACCACAATGATTTTGAAGCTGTAGTTTTAAGGTAAAAATACTACCTACTGCTGCTTTAAAATGGTGTCTTATGGTTGATGATTTTCTGTGAATTTCAATCAGTGCTTTAGTACAAAGTGAGAGAGAGAGTGTGACTGACCGTCGCTCTTGTCTGTCTCCTTGCCCCCCTTCCCCGTGCTTAGGGTGGCGTTGACGGTCTCGGAGGAGGTGCTGAGTTTGGTGTTGGGGTCTCGTTTGGGTTTGGGTGGGGGTTGTTTGCGCAGGGTGGGGCTGCCCGCCCCCTCCTCCTCACCCCCTCCCACCGAATGCAGGGACTGGGAGCGCACGGTGAAGCCGGGACCACTTGGGGGAGGCAGGCGGTCCGGTGCCGGCATGGTCATAAAACCCATGCGGAAGTGTTTACCTGCATATGCCCCACCATCATCCACACTGCTCACGTCATCACCCATCCTACACAGAGAGAGAGATAGAGAGAAATAGAGGGAGAGAGAAAACATGCCCCAGTGAGAGACAGAGATAAGAAATAGCTTCACCTGCATGTCTGCAAGCTGATTTACAGAGTACAGAAAGTCTTTGCTGAATTTGTTACGATCCTCAGATGTGTTTGTTGATGTCTGCTGGTGAGGATAAATGCAATAGGCCAGTATTTGTGTGTGTGTGTGTGTGTGTGTGTGGGAGAAAGAGATAAGAAACAAGACTTTCGAAAGAAACAGAGCACATGTGTGTAACCACAGTAGAGTTCCACATCATTCCTCTCATAACGGAAGGACACTCAGGTCAAAATAAAACATGTAGCAACCACTGAATCTGCTTTGGACAAGCACACTCACATCTACAGAGTGAGACCTTCCACTTTGAAGACTAGGAACACACCCTGGTGGTGCCAGTCCGTCGCAGGGCGACACACACTCACACATTCACTCACACACTCACATCTATGGACACTAAGGAGTAGCCAATCTTCCTTCCACCATCTAACCCATTTCTCTATCCCTTTAATAATTTACTTTGCTGTTCTTTACTGTCACTTAGTAATAAAATTCAGTCTGCTTCTAAAAGGCATGTTTTATTGACCTCAGAAATTTAGTTGCATTGGCTTACAAGCCACTGAAAGTGATGTCACTCACACTCTCCCTCTCTTTGTCTAGAGGAAAACTAATTTCGCTTTATGGCTGACAAGATTTACTGTAGTGAAGTAAGCATATCACTCACACACAGACACGCCCGGATCTACACCCACATGCTCTCTCTCTCTCTCTCTCTCACACACACACACACACACACTAGTCGAGCCAGAGGGTGTGTCACCCTCTCATCCACTAAAAGGTGAATGAGAGGTCATATGTCCTCCATCTCGCCCCGTCTCCAGCTGTTCTCTGTGTTCCCTTCTCTTTCAGGCCCCGTCCACACAGATCTGTTTATTCTTAAAAACTGAGATATTTATCCCTCTATTTCTGAGATGTTTCCCCCTCCAGACAAATATGAAAACAGTCCAATAGGGGGCAATAGTACCTCTTAAAAACATACATCAAAAAACCATGAAGCATGAGAGAAACAGATGTTTAATCCCAAATCACTTCATACTCCCTCTGTAGTGCACTACACAAGTCATGATATTACTGAATCTAGATCATAACCGTGTATTATATATTTCTAATGCAACATGATTTATATATATTCATGCATGGGAATCTAAATCCAAGTGTGGTCTACATAAAAACTTAAAGCGTATCTGTGTGGACAGGACCTCAGTTCC
>NC_089800.1:50722398-50737398 GCF_029633855.1 Hoplias malabaricus
GACGAGTTTGGTCTCCATCATTTAGGGTGGAAGTGTAAACTATCATCGGTGGCACTTTAAAATAGGACACGTGGAGAACACACCAAACTCCTCACGGACAGTCACCCTGGAGACAATAATCACCACGGTCTAAAAGACACTGTCAGTGGTTAACTGAATAAACTCGGACGTTAAAGGGTTAAACCTCTTAAATATGTGCTGGAGCTGACAGGGTTAATGTCGACAGATGGAGAAATCACAGTAAGGTCATTATTTGGTGAGACCTGAGGTTTCACTGTAGTGCATTTACTAGGTTTAAATGATGTGGGTTCACTATTTGGCAAACAACAGGTCACTGTTACCCTTTGTATTTGTGTGTTTTAAATGATGATTAATGACTTTTGATGTGTATAAACCTTTATAAGTGTAGTCTTGTTCTAAAGGGGTATCTTCTCTCTTCCTTTCTCTCTTTCTGTATGTGTGTGTGTGTGTAAGTAGTTTTTCCTGCACACAGCTGTAGAGACTCTTCACAGAGTAATGGTGGCTAAGTGGGGTCCTCTCCATACGAGAGGAGAGAAGGGGGCGGATCATTTTACAGATGAGAGAAATGTGAGAGGAACAGAGAGACAGAAGGAGAGGAAAAGGGCAAAAGGCAAAAGGAGGAAAACGGAGACGAGGAGAGGGTTGAATACTGAGTGAATGAGGGAGGGAATGTAAGAGAAAGCAGACAGAGGAGAGAGAGAGAGAGAGAGAGAGAGAGAGAGAGAGAGAGAGAGGAAGAGAGAATAAAGGGAGGAAGCATGCTGTAATAGGCTATTTGTGAATGCTGAAGGGAAGAGGTGCCGACAGTAATGTGAGAGGAGTGATGATGGAAGAATGTTATTACAGACAAACTCACTGAATGTGTGAATGGGATTGTGTGTGTGTGTGTGTGTGTGTGTGTGTGTGTGTGTTTACATTAGTGCCATCAGTACCTGACCCTCTTATGCTTTTTTGTGACCGAATACCATCCTCACAGCAATACTCAATGACTATTTGAGCAATGTATACCATCAATGTCCAAAGTAGAGGGTGCAAAAACACAAAGGTGGTAAATATAAATCAGCAGATTTCATGTCTGTAAATCCCTCTCATGAGAACAAATATGAAAATATGCCATCCCCCCCATTCTCGACTGTTCATACCCTCTCGATTTTAAAGCTCTTTCCTCTTGGGCTCTTTCTGTGTTCCAAGAGGATTTTCTGCGCTTTAGTTTTAAATGGGCAGGGTCAGGGCGGTTTCTCTCAGTGAATGCTATTGGCTGATTTCTCCTGGTTCTGAGACTGCCCACCTCATGCACTGTACGGCCCACCTACTCGGAGAAGCCTTCACGTTTCACAGAGCTGCTGTCTTCCCCAGGACAGAGAGCCAGAGTCAGGATAGGGCCGTAATCCTCTGTTTACAGTGGGATCAGATCATAGTGATATGTGATGTACCTGTGGAAATGATGTTCGCTGAAGGAAGCCGTTAGAAAACTCAGACTGAGGCGAATCGGAGGCTTGACTCTGAAGCATTTGCCAAGAGTCAATCTCTACTTTTAGATGCTCAAAGAATCGACTCGTTCGGGAGTCAACTCCTGTTCATTAGCTACATTTTAGAGTTAATGACTGGCATGTGTTATTTTAACCAGAAAAAGCTTCAATTACAATGACACTTAAAAAAAAATCCCCACAGTAAAAGCTGTATTTGTGATCATTGTTCAGCACACATGCCTGCAGAATACTGTCCATCACTCTAAGACATGTAAAGTCATTTATCTAGGCATGTTATGACATTTAACAACATTTTAATGAGTTTTTATTTGTGCAAAGAAGGCACTAAAATAGGCAATTTTGAGTAATCTGGCTTAGTTACCCCAACCCTTTAAACACCCCAGCCCTTTAAACACCCCAGCCCTTTAAACCCCCCAGCTCTTTAAACACCCCAACCCTTTAAACACCCCAGCCCTTTAAACCCCCCAGCTCTTTAAACACCCCAACCCTTTAAACACCCCAGCCCTTTAAACTCCCCAGCTCTTTAAACACCCCAACCCTTTAAACACCCCAACCCTTTAAACACCCCAACCCATTAAACACCCCAGCCCTTTAAACTCCCCAGCTCTTTAAACACACCAACCCTTTAAACACCCCAGCCCTTTAAACTCCCCAGCCCTTTAAACACCCCAGCTCTTTAAAATACCCCAGCCCTTTAAACTCCCAGCCCTTTAAACACCCCAGCTCTTTAAACAGCCCAGCTCTTTAAACACCCCAGCTCTTTACACACCCCAGTTTTTAAAACACCCCAGCTCTTTAAACACCCCAGCCCTTTAAACACCCCAACCCTTTAAACACCACAGCTCTTTAAAACCCCCAGCTCTTTAAAAATCCCAGCCCTTTAAACACCCCAGCTCTTTAAAACCCCCAGCTCTTTACACACCCCAGCTCTTTAAACACCCTAGTTGTTTAAACACCCCAGCTGTTTAAACGCCCCAGCCATTTAAACACCCCAGCTCTTTAAAACCCCCAGCTCTTTAAAAATCCCAGCCCTTTAAACACCCCAGCTCTTTAAAACCCCCAGCTGTTTAAAAACCCCAGCCGTTTAAACACCCCAGCTCTTTAAAACCCCCAGCCCTTTAAAACACCCCAGCTTTTTAAACACCCCAGTCGTTTAAACACCCCAGCTCTTTAAAAACCCCAGCTCTTTAAAAATCCCAGCCCTTTAAACACCCCAGCTTTTTAAAACACCCCAGCTCTTTAAACACCCCAGTCGTTTAAACACCCCAGTTGTTTAAACACCCCAGCTGTTTAAACGCCCCAGCCATTTAAACACCCCAGCTCTTTAAAACCCCCAGCTCTTTAAAAATCCCAGCCCTTTAAACACCCCAGCTCTTTAAAACCCCCAGCTGTTTAAAAACCCCAGCCGTTTAAACACCCCAGCTCTTTAAAACCCCCAGCTCTTTACACACCCCAGCTTTTTAAACACCCCAGTCGTTTAAACACCCCAGCTCTTTAAAACCCCCAGCTCTTTAAAAATCCCAGCCCTTTAAACACCCCAGCTCTTTAAAAATCCCAGCCCTTTAAACACCCCAGCCCTTTAAACAGCTCTTTTACTGATTTAAACACATACTGCTGAGATGTTAAGTTTTCATGGCTGTATAAGAGAGCACAATAACATGTATGTGTGTGTTTGTGTGTGTGTGTGTGTGTGTGTGTGTGTGTGTGTGTGTCTGTGCGCGCACTTCTATATGATGTGGTGCCAGTTTCAGATATGAGGATGAGCAGGATTAGGTTTAGAATGACAGGAAGAAAGTCAGAGAGAGAGAGAGAATCAAACCTATAGGAATATAGTGTCAGTTAGAAATGAAGGTAAGAATAAAAAGCAGGAATGCTAAAAATAGAAAGGATAAGTGAACTGCAGTTGTCATTTCTGTGTGTGTGTGTGTGTGTGTGTGTGTGTGTGTTATATATGGAGCACACTGTATACTGTATAAAATGAGTCTGTTTGGCTTTTGTTCTAATGCAAATATATGTAAATAATATGCAAGGTCTTTGCTGCATATTACACACAATACAATTATATTGGAAAATCCCAGATTCCTTTGGGATCAGTAACGTGTCTTTTGGGGCTGGTCATTCATGGGCTCTGCATACAGGTTAATAATCCTTTCTGTTATTCTCTCTCCCCTCACACACACACACACACACACACACACACACACACACAGCAGGCTTTACTCTATAAAGGTGTATAAGTTTCACTAATAATAGCCTTTCTGGTATCTAGCCATTTCCTCATTGATCTCTTCTGCTTAATCTATATTTCTCTCTCTCACACACATACACAGCACATATTTTATGCCCCGGTACAAACATCAACGACATTTTCTGCCAATTAATACCCAATTTGCAACGGCAAATCACCTTGAAACCTAATTATATGAAGCTGTTTCTTTTTATCATCAGCGTTAGCGCCACTTGAACCTCACCAGACTGCAGAATGAGTCACAACATTCACACATCCTTACATCCTCATGAGAGAAACGTGTCAGGGATGAAGCTTGAAACTCTTACTGTGAATATGTGAATGTACTGCATAGATGTGCAAGGCCTCCTATGTCTCCTATGCATTGAAACTGTTTAATATAATAAATGTCGAATTTATTATTAGACTAGGGCCCATTTACTTTAAAATTTTCCTGCTGTACATTTAAGGAGTTAGGTTTTATTCAGTGCAAAGTGTAGCATATAAAGTTAATGCCCACAACTGAACTGGAATCAGCCTGTTTTTGCTCTAAATCGTCATTCAACACATTTATATTGCAGTGGAATTCTGTAAATAATGTAAAACTCTTAAGTGCACTTATACCATTTCTGAATAGTGTTTTGACACCTGTATCAAGATACTGCAGCATAATTATGCACCAATCACTGGGTGAAGTATCCATTTGCCTCTAACTTGGTTACACTTTACTTGGTTCGTGTTGAGAGAAAGCAATTTTTTAAACAATTTAAAATAAACAAAAAGCATTTATTATTGATACAACTTGACTAATGGAAAACATGAGCACAGTTTTTAACAAAAGTTTAATTTGTCTTTATAGTAACTTAATAGTTTAATAATGTTACAACTAATCTCTAATAAAAACAGTTCAATGTAGCGCTCTCATTTTGGTTTGTAATTAATACTAATGTTAATACATATGATGCTTATGTATCTCAAGTCGTTTTAAAACACACAAAACACTCATCTTTGATCACAATGTTCAATACCAGTCAAAAATATATAAAAGTGCACTGGACATACAATTAGCCACATGTGTTATTTCTGTTCTAATACTTACTTAAGTGTCCCCTGCCTTAATAACAGATGACAACAATGACATTCCCCTCATTTCATGATGAAAACTATAGGGTGTCTCTATGGGAAAGGGTTAAGATCATGACTGAGGTGCAAAGTCACTAGACTTCACAAACAAACACAGACCAACCTTTACATGAAATGTACGCAAAATTGATCAAAAAGTATAGCTCAAAATGAATAGAACCATCTCAGCAGACTGGCGTGAGTCCTACTTTACAGGAGTGACACTTAACACTGTACTAGAGTCAAAACAGTACTTGTTTGTGTGGGATAGGGTAAGGGTGAATCCCATTTCTTATATTTCCCCCCTCCCCCTTGTTTTCTAGTGTCCTCTTGCCCTCTAGCTGAGTTACAGGGCGTAGAGTTTAAAATTGGCCCTTCAAGATCCTGAACATGATCAGAACACAAATAAAAAAAGAGCAGCTTTTCATCACCAGGTGGGTAGTGGTGCTCTGTAGCAGCTCTGCACCAGTCTGCAGTGATATCAGAGGAGCTGCTGGACTTTAGTTACATTTAGGGCCTTATACGCCCTCAGGAGAGTTCCACAATCATATTTTATCACGCACTCCTCACTCTTCTGTAATAAAAGCTGAATTCCGCAGTTTCCAGTTCCTCCTTAAATGTAATGGGTTCATCAAACTCTAAATTTACACCTAACTACAGAGACATCAGCTACTGCTACTGCTGTTTCTGCTTATTCTGAGGAAAACACTGGTGTATTTGTGGGTTTCTTTGATCACTGAGCAACTTAGTATATATATATTCTTATACCACAATCTTGTCCCTTCATTTTAAGACATGTTTTAAAGTAATGGTTGAAGTTATGTTTGAGGTTAGGGTAGTATTACTTCTAGCTAAGGTGAGAGTCTCCACAAAACCAGTGGAAGTCTAAGTAGTGGGCCTCGAGTGCATGAAATGTGTGTGTTTACGCATGGGTGTGTACCTCTTGATGGCCTCGTCCTGTCGCCTCTTTTTCTGGCTCTGTTCCTGTAGGTAAGCCCAGTGCGTGTGGTTCCGTACGCGGTCACTCTCACGGGCAATGTCCGAAGCGTTCTGAATCACTAGTTCGTCATAGGCCCTTAAACCACTGTCCTCAACATATTGCAGAAAATGCACACACTCATCCTCACTGCCATCCATCCTTCAGCACAGCACGCAGAGAGAGGGATCCCAGGAACCTGCTGAGAGAGAGAGTCTGATATATGTACTCTTTATAAAAAAAAAAGCACACACCTGAGAAAATGAAAAAGCTCTTTATCTGAGCAGTAAGAGTTTTACTCCAGAAAAATGTAAAAACCAACAGCCCCCCCACAATATTAGAATAAACCCAACCCCATTACCCCAGTGAGTGTGATAGTGTGTGTGAGAATGTGTTGGTTTAACCCTTTCCACACCTCTCCTCATGCCAGTCCAGTATTATTTGAGGTTATCATCCAGTCCCTGGTTTTAGTGGTTAATAATTACTTCATTATGTTACATTATAATAAAGCCAAATGAATGGGGCTCTGTGGAAACACTGCACTAAGGAGCAAGCACTGGGCTGAGGAGAAGTGCTACTGCATTCTCTGGAGGGACACTGCTCCATCCAATAATTTTATGATCATAAATCAAATCTTCTTAGTAACATCTAGAGTAAAGGCATCTCGGGAGAAGCTGTTTCACACACTTCTTTTTTTTTAACCTTGATTTCAGAAGAAATGCTGGCTGAACAGCTGTCTACAAACTTCTGGACACACACTTTTTATTAGCACTTTATTAAGAACACTATATTAATGCTGGCTATTACCCGCCTTTTTTCTCCAAGCCCACACACCTCTGTAAGGCAGGAGTTCAACAAGATTTTGGAAACAATCCCGTGAGAATCTGCTCCATGTCGACAAGACTGTACCATGCAGTTTATTTGATGCATATTTGCATTTTTCATGCTGTGAATCCCCCTTTTAACCACCTCCCAATGTCGTGCAATTGGATTCTATAAACACACACAAACAAATACACACACACACACACACACACACTGGATAACCAAACACAGGGAAACCACACAGGAAAAGGGGATATATTACAGTAGAGAAAGAAGAGGTAGTCACTCTCTCTCCCTCACACACACACACACACACACACACACTCCAAGCAATAGCATTAAATCTTAAAAACAAGCCCACCTTCGACAATAGGAACAGTCTGTGTGTGCTTTATGGACACACACACACACAAACAAATGAGAGAGAGAAAGAGAGAGAGAGAGAGAGAGAGAGAGAGAGAGAGAGAGAGAGAGAGAGAGATTGGACAGAGATTTCATTTTCGATATAATTTATGTCTCCTCTGTAGAAATGTATAAAAAGGTTTCTGTGAATGTGTGGGAGACACAGATGGAAACAGACAAAAGGAATGCGTGTACTTTTTTTGGCATGGGCTTCTGTGTGTGTGAGAAAGAGAGTGTGTGTAAATGTTCAGTGCTCATCCTGTTAGCTCCAGCGTGTGGCACAGACAGATCTGATTGGCTGAGGCAGCTCAAGCCGGCTCTAACACCCACATTATGGCACACACTCTTTCATCATCTCTCCAGCTTTACACTCTCTTTCACCCAACTCCCTCCCCCTCTCTCTCCCTCTCTCTCAGTTCAGTCCAGCCCAAGGTAGTAGCAGGAGTGTGTCAGGTATAATAATACGGACAAAACGCAATCATGTGCAGTTTTAAATTTAAACACAGACAGCTGAACACAATTTAGAGGGAACATCAACAACAACAACAACAACAGCACCAAACACACACAGACAGGCTTCTGGTAGCTGACATAACAGTTCTCCTCCAAGTGTGTTGAGGTGTTAAAAAAGATGCAGTGGCTGGCTTTATATTTTGGAAGGAGAGTATACTCCAGAGGTGTCATCAGACCCAATTTACTGCAGCACACGCCTCAGTTAAATGTTGCTGTTTGCCACTAAAATCACTATTAGAAAGTCTTATCCTGGATTGCTGAACAGGACGACACACAAATTCACTAAAGGAACTATATTTCCTTGCGCAGCTAATGCTTTCAGATCCAGTTTATTTTGTTTCTGCATGGAGATATAGACATCCTGAAATATTTAAAAGAAAGCCAGCTATGCACCAAACAGGTAATGACAGATCAGAGTGATGTCATTAGGTTATAGCAATTTAAAACAGTGTAATAAATAACACACCACTAAAGCAATCAGTCTGATATTCCCTGCCCTCAGAAAATAAGAGTACGAGCAGGTAACACCCCCAACATACACTCCTCCTGAGCATCTTCATTTAAAGACTGTTGTTTCTGAATCATTAACTTCTAGATAATGTCGTATTAATTTAGAAACTGAAGGTCAGTAATTACACACTTCAGTGTTCCCCCTGTCCATTTCAGAGCAGGAAATGTGGTGTGGTTTTGGCAAATGGTGGACACTGAGGAGATATAAAGTGTTCAGTTAAAGTGCACATAAACAGGATGAATGTAACTAATTTTATATTAATTTACCTTTCTTTTATTTGTATTATTTTTTATTGTATGTTTTGCTTTATACCTCAAGTCTAAAGCACAGATGCTCTGTGAATAAAAAATGCTCCATAAATAAAATAAATTATTACTGTTATTAATTCATTCATTGCCTGTAGCCGCTTATCAAGTTCAGGGTCGCAGTGGGTCCGGAGCCTACCCGGAATCACAGGGCACAGTGAAGGAACTCACCCTGGAGGGGGCGCCAGTGCTTCACAGGTCGACAGACACTCACGGACACTTCTGAGTCGCCAATCCACCTACCAGTGTGTGTTTTTGGACAGTGGGACTAAACCGGAGCACCCGGAGGAAGCCCACACAGACACAGGGAGAACACACCACACTACTCACAGACAGTCACCTGGAGGAAACCCATGCAGACACAGAGAGAACACATCACACTCCTCACAGACAGTCACCCGAAGGAAACCCACGCAGACACAGGGAGAACACACCACACTCCTCACAGACAGTCACCCGAAGGAAACCCACACAGACACAGGGAGAACACACCACACTCCTCACAGACAGTCACCTGGAGGAAACCCACGCAGACACAGGGAGAACACACCACACTCCTCATAGACCCAGAGCGGGACTCTGGAGCTGTGTGACTGCAACACTACCGGCTGCTATTATTGCTATTATGGTTATTATAATATTTTAATTGTGACGAGAGGGGCTGGTTGTAATTGCTGAGGAGTAGTTTAATAAACAAAACTAAAAACAAACACCAATAACAAAACCTGAACAAAAAGAGTGCTCAACAAAGCTTCGACTAGAGAAGCACACAGCTACAAAAACAAAACCAAACACCTGATCAAAATGGGGACGAACCATGACACAGTGATTGTTATGAAAAAAATATTAACTTATACAGAGCTTTTCCAGAGAGCCACCCTTTGCACTGTACATTCTGTTGAACATTAGGGCGACGGCGCTGTGTATTCAGGACTTTGTGCCTGTCAATGACCCCTAACATTGGGCTCCACACAGACCACAGGGATGGCTCGCCCTGCTGGACACACCAGCAGTCACCCAAGCTTTCTCAGGTGGGATTTCATCCAAGCGCTGGTCAGGCCCAAACCTGCTTAGCCTCAGTGGATTTGAGTATTCTGGTGTTCAGGTGTTACAGCTGCTGGAAAAGGACATTTTTAAATGTTGTATTTAATTATTGTCTTCCTATTGTGGACATCCATATGAACTTCACCATGCTCAGTGCTAAGCATTGGCTGGAGAAGTGAAGATTGAGTATAAAAGCATTACAAAGGTGATTAAACCTTAATATATAGACATTTCTTCCATTATTAGTAATCAATAGGATATTCTATGACTTGTCAGTGTTGCATCGTTCATTTATAAAGCAACAGAGAGAAATAACAGAAACACCATGGGTTCATATGTTTCTTAAAGAGCTTAAAAAGGAGTAAGTACAGCTGGGCGTTTACTCTGTGGTGTAACACACACAAGAAAGAGTGAGTGCATTTGTCACTCACAGCTCTGTGTTTTATTTAACAGTAAGTCTTATTATAGCATCTGAGCTCATCCCCTCGCACCCTCACTCTGTCCCTCCACACATCCACTTCTTTCTTCTCTCATCATCTAGCCATCCTACTCCTCCCCTGGATCAGTGTAGTCATTCGTCCTCTCTCTTTCTCTCTCTCTCTCTCACACACACACACACACAGCTGTATTCTATAAATGGACCATGATGCGAGTGAGTGCTGCGTATCTAGGCAACAGTATCCCAGCGTGTGGGGTTGACATAATGCATTAAGCAGGGGGTTCCTAATTCAGCGATGATCATGCATTTGTTCTGCCTCACACTGGCATGTGTGATACCCCATGGTCTGTGTGTGTGTGAGAGAGAGAGAGAGAGAGAGAGAGAGAGAGAGAGAGAAAGAGAGAGAGAGAGAGAGAGAGAGAGAGAGCAAACATGTGTGTGCGTGTGTGTGTGTGGCTTTCTTCTAAAAGGAGGAAATGTGATATCCCATTTCCCTGTGTGCATGTTTGCTGCAAATGAACAAGAATTAGATCTCTTCCTTTAGTGTGTTTGTGTGTGTGTGTGTGTGTACATGCACATGGACTGTGTGACTGTAGCAGTGTGTTCATGTTAATCACAGGTGTTTAATTCCATACTGTGGAGTGAAGAGAGTGTGTTGTGAGGTGTTCCACAAGCCCCACACACACATGTAAAAAAACAGGTCATGGACCACTGGACCATTATTTATCTGTAAAAGTTAAAGCTGAAATATTCTATTCTACTCAGTCTGTATTTATTCCATTGTGACTGAAGTATCTACCTGAAGAGAGCTCTTTAATTACTGTTTTCAGCTCAGTCAGAGAAAGTACTTACTGTCCTGTTAAATGTCTTGAAGACATTCTGGGACAATTTGCAGTTTGCAGTTGTCACTACGACTGAGAGAAGATCTTTCAAAGTGCAGAGCTTCTGAGGACGTATAAGGACTCCTGGAAAAAGTCTGGTTGTTGGTGATGACATCTGTACTTATGAAATACCAGATGATGCATTGCCACATGAACATGTGGCAACTGGGTACTAGTCTTGGGCGATATTATGGTAATACTGTGTACTGTGGTGTTTAAAAATGTGGATGGTATCTGAAAATGAAAGCGGTGTTTCAAAATGACGATGGGTGTGGTGTGTCATATTCCCTTTCTGGACCTCAGTACAAGGCCAAAGTTCATTTATGTGCATTTAATAGCGCCACAGGGAGGGGGCGATGTGGGAGCTCAATGACTGCTGATGTCACACTCTGAAAACGGGTGGGGAAAATACACAAGCCCAGTAGCCCACCGAGGATTTGAGTTTGTGTTAAAAAAGAGAAGAACATAGCTGAAAACAGACATTTCACTCGATTTGCTCACAGGAATGAAGCTTTAACCCTCAATATGTGAGATTTGGGCCTCAGTTCACTGGAAATGTATCCACTAGCGCCTGTTAGCTGGCCAGCTACGCAAACCATGGAGAACCATCTAATTTCACTTCTTTCATACTTTTCTGTTCCTCCAGCATCAGTTGCTCTATCAGAAATAGATTTTTATTGTCAACACATGTTAATTGCACTGTCGGGCTGTGCTGAGCTGAACTGCACAGCGTCGAATACCCTTCACTTGACTTTGTGCTCACAGAAATGCGGCTCACGCAGCCTGACAATGCACCACCCATCAGAACCTGAACACAGCAGTGTGCTAACTTCACTAGCTCGTAGCTAAATTATCACTGTGAGCATTTTTATTGCTTTAGTTCATAATTAAACATTAATAAATGAATAGGTTTACAAATGAATCATCTGAATGAAAAGCATATTGCATGGTTTATGAAAATTTAGGAAGTTCAAATAAAATTACTAGTATTCATATGTATATCTCCCATGATCCAATGGTTTTAACATTTAACTTATTGTCTGTTTAGCTTTCGCAAGAAATTTTGTCCACAAGTCATCAACGGATATTCTATTCTGTTCCATTGAATTACCGGTTGGGATTTTGTTGTAAAAATGGTGGCCAGAGGTCTGTGTGTATTGTGTATTACTATGCTCCATAAATTTACAATGGTTTCAAACATGGCTCAGCCAATCAGATTTTAGGACCTGAAATTTCGGTTTTATAAACCTGATTTTACAACTTTTTGAAAGAACAGGTTTGCTCCAGTCACATACACATAACAAAAAAAAACAACAACACCACAGCAGTGTAAGTCTAAGGCCTAGTCCACATGTACACAGGTATAAATATGTAGCTTTTCCTGAGCTTTTTGGCTTTTAATCCACATGTAAATGGCTTTTAAGTTCACCTACATTTCAGAAAACACTGTCCAAGGTGAAGATTGTTAAATCTGAGTTTTTGGCTTGTAATTTCAAGAGTGTGTGCTGTCCTCTCCTTTGTTTGATGTCAGAGAGTGTGTCGAATGGTCTCCTCTGTTTACATGAGGTGATTTTGTATAAGCAGGATGCACCTAAATTAGAGCTGGTTTTAACACTGCTAACAGGACTAGTTACATATTTACACATAAATCTAAAGTTACTCTTACACTATAATGAACACAGGTGTAAGAATGTGCTATGGAGTTTAGGCCTCTGATTGGTTGCTGCTCTGGAATAAGAGTGAAAAAATATTCTTTTGTCAAGGGCATCACTTTTGTCATTGAGTGAGCTACTTCTCCCACACACTGAAAGGCAGACTGTGACTGTGCATGTGACAAATAAACTGTAGGGTATGTGCTTTTATTTAAACATAACCACCTACAACTCTACAAAAAATTTACCTTTTTGGATGTTTAAAGGAACACTAGGTAAAAGTTGGTGTTCTTGCTCTTGGGCATCCCCTACAGCTGCAAAGTATAATTCACTTTTACTGCACTGTCCTGAAATCTAAGGGGAGGGAGTGGGAGAGGGTTGGTTCCCTACTATGCTCCAAAAGTTACACAGTAAGGTTTGGTTACAAGACCAAAATATATCACTGTTTCTAGACCAAAACCTTAGTAATTTCATAGGAGCCTAATGAAATTTAATTCAACTAAAATATTCAGAATAATTCCAGAGCGTTGGTCCTGAGCTTTTGATACAATGCAAAGGGTGGGTGATATTTTCAAAAGAAAATTATTAAAATGCCATATATGAGCCTCCCTGGGAGCTTTAATAAATATTACTACTACTACTACTAATAATAATAATAATCTATAGTAGGTCACACCTAAATCAATTCAAGGCTGTACACACACTCTGAACATGACAAGAGAGAGATAGGAGAGACTGAACAGGTAAGGAAGGAGATAGATAGAGAGAGAGAGAGAGAGAGAGAGAGAGAGAGAGAGAGAGAGAGAGAGAGAGAGAGAGATGAATCAATGAGGTGAACAGCAAAGGTTTTTTAAGGTATGGTGAGTATGACACAAAAATGCACTTTCAGTGGAGAGAGGACAGATCATGGCTGGACCACACACACACACACACACACACACACACAGAAGACTCATACTCACTGTGTCTGTGTTTCAATTCCAGAGACAACCGATCTGCTAGGAGTCCGTATAAATGAGTGTAACCGTGTGTGTGTGTGTGTGTGCTGTCCTCAGCACCATTCAGCGTTATCCTGCTCCACACACACACACACTGCCGAGAGGCAAGCCTGGCGATGACTACGCAACCCAAAGGCATCACACACGGTCGTAAGGAAGAGGAGGATGACTGGAGGGAGGAAGATGCCCATCTTTGGTGTCCCCTTACACAGGAGTGGAGGGAAGAGGGAAGAAAAATCAGCTTCTTTCCACCCCTCCAGAGGAGGCAGGTGTGGGCCTGAATGTAGCCCACCTACGGAGCCTGACTCTGGGCTACGGAAACGGCCACTTCCCCCTCCCCTCACCACTCAAGCTCTGGAAAGATCCACACCTCGCTCCAGCTTCACCCACATCTGCTCGCTCATCCTAAACACACACACACACACACACACACACAACCATGCACACTCACACACACACACACACACACACACACGCCTCGTCCAATATGTGTGTGAGTGTGTGTGTGTGCTGTCGGCCTGGTGCTGGGAGCAGTGGATCCTCTAGTGCTGCTCTGATCGCTCTGATTTTTCCTCCTTCCCTGGCGCCTGATGCTATTGCTTTCGTCACACACGCACACACACACGCACTAGTGGTTGCTGCTGGCACGCAGTCTCTCTCCCTCTCTCTCTCTCTCACACACACACACACACACACACAACACGTGTCTCACACAGTAGCGCTGCATAAGCAAAAGGCAGAGAAACCGGCTGCATCTCTTGCTCTCACACTCTCTCTATTCTTTTCTCTCTCCAACCCTCTGCTCCCTCCTTCTCTCTCTCTGTATTCTTTTTCTTTTTCCTTTTACATCTGACATGTTATTTCCTCCACTTTATTTTCCTCTTTCTGACCCTTTGTCTCTTTCCGTCTCCTTTCTCATGTCATCTAGTCCCTCACTATCTACTGTCCGTTCCTCACTCCTCTCGGTTTTTACGTACCTCTGTATTCATCCTCTCTCTCTCTCTCTCCCCCCCTCTCTCATTTTCTCTTCCTTTACTGTTTTCTGGCCAGAAGCAGCAGATTACAGCTTGTTAAAGTAGACAATAGCAATTCTTTACCTTCTTGTCACTGCCAAAGCAAATCTCATTCTCCCTCATAGTCTACCACTCTCTCTCTCGCTCTCTCTCTCCCTCTCTCTCTCGCTTTCGACCCACCCCTCCCCCTTCTCCTTCAATTCTCTATTGCTCACTCTACTAATCCTGTTATGTATTCTCTCTCTCTCTCTCTCTAGCACCATGGACAGCTCTAAGTGATCAGTGAGTTTGAGAGAATGAGGTGAAAAGGTTAAAGACTAACACAAGGAAAAGAAAGAAGGGATATTTGCCTACTAGTGATGTGTGTGTGTGTGTGTGTGTGTTTAGAAGGACAAGACTCTCCTAGGGGTGTGACCTCATTCTGTTTGACGCTGTCGTCACAGCAACTGCACTCATCTTTGTCTGTTGGCAAAATTCTCAACAGGCAGTCAGAGTATGTTTTGTGTGTGTGTGTGTGTGTGTTACTGTACACTTCTTTAGAGTACAGTGCTAGGTTTGATACAGTATTTTCAAATTACACA
>NC_089800.1:50739898-50769898 GCF_029633855.1 Hoplias malabaricus
TAAATGTAAAGGTTTTACAGGTTTCTGGGTATTTTTGGGCGGTGGCAGTGAGTAAATCCTTTTCTAGCTTTTAAACTGTCTCAGCTTCATCCAATTCACCCGAAAATGTGGGTTCACACCGCACACGAACCAGATCTTTATCTAAAGAGACCACCTCTTAGGTCCTTTGGTCCAGCCCACAGTCTGAGGCTGCCATTTTGGTTCAGACGAAACTGAGAAGTCCAAACAAGGCATGTGTATAGGCACCTTAAGAGGAAGAGCGTCTGAGTTCATGTGTCTCCTGTTTAATGCACTACTCACACTCCTGCTACAGAACAGTCTCCTGACTTGCTTTTGGCTTTTTAGCCAACACAGTGCTGGCGTTGGAGAAGAAAACACCAGGTTTGGGTCCTTTGTTTCAATTCCAACACAATTCTGCCAACTTACTGCCTCTCGTAGAAAAATAGGTCTGATCATGGCTCATAATGACAACCACTCAGCCTTCACATTAGTGTATTAATTAATTACAGCACATTAGTGCATTAATACATTCATTAAAATGTGTTATATGACAAGAGCTTGAGAGCTCCTCCACTGGCTCATGTTCTACTCAGGTCAGGGTGCAGATTTATACCCTACAGACTAGAGATCTCCAAATCCGGACCTTTGATCCAGGTTCCAGGCCGGGATTTTACAACGACCGTTTGATCAGGTGCATCACCAGCTGTAGCTATAGTGTCATAGCAGCTATGGAGTGTATTTTTATTCATTTTCTTTATTCAGACATTAAGGAAATATCTGACCAATATCGTTAAGGGTTACATATCCTCATCTACCCTTACTGTGTGTTTATTTGATTTCCCACAAAGCTCAGCGCATCTTAATCAACAGTTTATTTGTTATAGCTGTGTAAGTATGTAACAGTTAGTTACAAGCTCATTTTCATCAGCATTCCCTGGGTGTATCCCCATGTATTCCCATAAATTCTGTGACTGAAGATCAAGTAAACACACACACACACACACACACAAGCTCTGTGCATTAAATTTTTAAAATCTCATCTTGTTCATTTGCATCTTTCATTGAACTGCATGCAGTATCTCCCTCTCTCTCTCACACACACACGATCACCAACATTTTCCATACTTCAATTATTTCCTCTTTAAGCATCTCTAATATATATTTTGTCCATAAACATCCATGTGCTTGTTTTGTATGTGTGTGTTTGTGTGTGTGTGTTTATATATATTTGTGTGTGTGTGCTGTAAGAAACGGCCGTATCTCATTTCAGTCTTAATCCTCTGAAAGGAGAATGTGTCATTTCTCTGCGCTGACTTTAGAGGGAGGAGGATTAGGGTATTTTAGGCCTGCACTAGGATTGTGTTGGAAAAAATGTGTTAGTTAAAATTGCATTGAAGATATTTACGTATACACAGACACACAACGTGATAATGTCATAATGTGAAACATTAAAATCTGCTTTAACATGATCCAGAATCAAGAAGGATCCTAGGAACAGGCGCTGAAACTTGATTGTGAGTGGCTCCCCTGGTTATCAGGTAATATTAGTAATCTAATGTAATGTATATTGAATCAAACTGAATACAATACAATACTTGCAAATACTCAAGGATTTTAAACAAAAGCTAAAATATATATATATATATATATATATGCTATATTGCCACATTCACTCACCCATCCAAATCATTTAATTCAGGTGTTTCAATCAGTGCCATGGCCACAGGAGTATAAAAGCACAGTGCCATTCTGAACACAATTATTTGCACCTATAGGCAATGTCTATGACTGTGGGGAACTACAGTTCTCTAAGGTTTGTTTACGTTCAGAACCCTGTGCATTTTAAAGTGGAACGATATTTTTGAAGAGAAAAATGACTGTTAATTCGTGGCTGAAATGTACCTTTCTGTAAGTTTTTATTCACTGTGTAAATTACCACAGAATCTCATTTGTAACTCCGAGTTGTTTATTTTTGTAGCACTTTCGGTTTGTGTTTACTTTCATGCAGTTAGCGCTCTGCCAAATTTAGAGTCGGTTCCATTTATAGTAAAAGTAAATCAACATTATCCACCTATGGAGCAGAAATCAAAAGTGTTTTTTGATAAAAAATCTTGAACATCTCCTTTAAAGGCTTAGGTGTATCAAAACTGACTTGCAACACCTGCAAACTTCGTGGGTCCCTGCACTCTTTTCAGCCAATGAAAATACAAGTGGCAGTAACCATTTCACTGGTCAAAATATGTAATACTTTCCTCTCCCTATTTCCTCTCCCAGTTGGTCATAAATACTTGGGGATGTTGTAAGAACACCTCTGCTAATGGCAGTCAGTATTACAGTAACCAATTAAAATGCTGGTTAGAGCATTAATTTGCATACTGCAGTCATTTGCATTTTCAGTAGTGACCAATATAAGAAATAATGCTTAAGAATATCTTAAGCAGACACACTCTGCACTCACCTAGACCTTGAAAAGCTTATTCCTTTAATGCCATTCAATAACTTCCACAACACTGATTATAACACACACACACACAGCTTAAGTCAAGTCAGTCCAGCTTTCATCACAGGTGAGCTCATCCTTTGACATCCATTATTAAAGTGTGAGTGCTGTGTGTGTGTGTGTGTGTGTGTGTGTGTAATATATTGCTCTAGGCAGTCTTTAGTGATGTCTTTGATAGATTTATCTCCCAGCAGTCCTCCCTTTGTCATTAATTGTTTATGGTTCCCTCTCATGTGTATAATGTATTGTATATACACACACTTACTTTATTTGTACGTACTCACACACACACACACACAGAGAGAGAGAGAGAAGAGAGAGAGAGAGAGAGAGAGAGAGAGAGAGAGAGAGAGAGAGAGAGAGAGAGAGAGAGCTGAATCAAGGTGGTGAACAAGGAAGTTTTTTAAGGTACGTTGAGTTTGACACAAAAAAGTTTTTCCCTAATGAGGATGATTATTTTTAACATTGATTTTTATTTTTTGACAGTGTGTCCAAAAATAGTAAATACTGGACCCTTTGCTGTGTTTGCTTTTGTAAAAGATGTGTTATATATATATAGACATACACACACTGGACTGTCACGTCCTTAAGTGCATAGAGAGCTTAATGGAATTGTTTCCATGACTGAACATCTGCATCCAAGCCTTACATCAACAAGCACTATGCAAAGTGTCAGATGCAATGGTGTAAAGCACGCCACCGCTGGACACTAGAGCAGTAAAGACGTGTTGTCTTAAGTGATGAATCATGCGTCTCCGTTCGGTGATGCGATAAATGACTCTGGGTTTGGCTGTGGCCAGGAGAATGGGACTTGTCTGACTGCAATGTACCAAGTGTGAAGTCTGGTGGAGGGGGGATTATGGTGTGGGACTGGTTTTCAGGATTTGGGCTCATCCCCTAAGTTCCAGTAAAAGGATTTCTTAATGTTTCAGGATACCAAGAGATTTTGGACAAGAGAGTCATGCTCCAAAATTTGTGGGGACAGTGAGACGGCCCCTTCCTGTTCCAAAATCACTGTGCACCAGTGCACAAAGCAAGATCCATAAAGACATGGATGGGTGAGTTTGGTGTGGAAGACCTTGACTGACCTCAACCCAATAGAACATCTTTGGGATGAATTAAAGCGGAGACAAAAAGCCAGGCTTTCGTCCCATAAACACACTCCTAAACCTTGTGGAAAGCCATCCCGGAAGAGTTGAAGCAGTTACAGCTGCAAACGGTGGGCCAACATTCTATTAAACACTATGCATTAAGAATAAATGGAAAGTGATTGAAGATGCACTGATTAAAGGAGATAAAGTGGAGAGTGAGTGTATATGGATCTCTGGTATCATACAGTAAATGATGAACATATCATAACATCACATTTATTAGGAGCACATGACCTACTTCATGGGAGGCACAGTGGTGCAGCAGGTAGTGTCGCAGTCACGCAGCTCCAGGGACCTGGAGGTTATGGGTTCAAGTCCCAGAAAGATTTGGGAATCTTTGTGTTGTCTAAAAACCTCCAGATGCCGTTCCTCTGCCATGAGCAGAGAATGAAAGCCTAGCATACCGGACCAAGGCACTTTGTTTCATTACCCATTTACAAGCACTGGGGCTTCCTACACACATAACGACAAAATCTTGGACAGGTGGTTTCCTACCCTCCTCCAGCAGTTACATAGAGTAGTTTCTGCAGTGTTGAGCCCGGAGGTGCAATGACAGCTCTATTCACCTTGTTACAGCTCAGTGGATCATCACAATGACTTTATAGCTGGAATTTTATGGCCAAAATACTACAGTTTTCCTTTAAATAGCTTCCAAAGAATGCATTCCTGACAGGAACAAGCTTTCGTGGAGAACATGAGATATTCCAGCTTTGGATGACACTATGTTACTGGAACATTCCCCATTTGCTCCAGTTTCGTCCACAACAACACTTCATGATCATGGTGTATTTTAAATGAGTGCACTGCAGCGATAGAGCGTGAGCCAACGTTCAGACATCAGAGGAAAAGGGGGAGATTCTGTCTTATGAATAATTAACAAAGTGTTCATCAGTATTCTATTAGTGAAACAGAGGTCCACTTTCCCTTGGGCTAGTCTTCTCTCAAGTGTTTATTCAATAGAAATAATTCATTAGAGGGAGAGGGAGATTTTAATACACATTTCCTTCCTCACAGTTGACCTGCTGAACTCTCTACGTCTCTAAGTCCCTTGATTCATTTTCTATTTTTTTTTTTCTTGGATTTAAATTTCCCCTTGATTCATTTGGTTGAAGTATTCCCTCAGTGAACTGTTTAAATAAGAGCAAAGATTATAAATAAACATCCAACTTGGCACAAACTGTTTAAAAATACTGAGCTTAAAGGATGTTTGTTTGAAAATAACCCCCCCCCCCCCCCCCCCACCCAGCCGAGAATTTTATATTATCATTTATAATCATTAAAAATACTAATTTATAATACTCTTTATGCTTTAAAAAATATCAGTGATTAGGGAAAAGGGACTTACTCTATATTTAAAAGCAGCACACATTTCATTAAATAATAGATAACTTACTTAAGGTGGAACTGACTCTAAACTCAGGAGGGCGCTAACTGTATGAAAGTAAATATAGAGCGAATGTGCTACAAAACTAAACAGCTTGAGTTATAAATGCGTTTCTGTGGTAATTCAAGCAGTGAATAAAAACGTGGACAAGTTACACTTAGGCAGCATACAAACAACTGTCGTTTTTCTCCTCAAACACACCATTCCACCTTAAAAGACACAGAGAACTGAACGTAAACAAATGTTTTATACGTCTCTCGTGCTAATGGCTCAGTCTGACCTCCTGATACAGGTCATTGAACCCCTCCTACCCCTGCCTACGAACCCCTCCTTCAGTTGAAGTCCGCTTGTTACAGGAGGGTAAAGAGTGGCTCTTTTTGACCTGTGTTTGACCCCAATAACCTCCACCACTCTGCAAATCCTTCTCAGGCAGTATTGATTTAAACCCTACTGTGCTAATGACGTTGTCCCATTATAGAAAATGGTCTGGAGAGCACTGATCCTATTTTTAAAAGCTCTGAACTGTAAACTGGCTGTAATGTGTGGAGGTTGTTTGGAGAATCCCTTTAACATGTTAAAGCTCAGACAGTAATTAATTTTCACAGTACGGCTGCTTTACTTGATTACTTTTATGGCATAGGACAGTGCACACAAAAACAGATGTAAAGGAAAATCACGTACAGTTTAAAGAGCAATATGTCATTTTCAAACAAAAATAAAAATCTCAAAGTGCTAATGATTTTATTGACATTTAAACTTGATTTAATTATTTATAATTGTAGTTCATAAACGCAGAACTTTGTAGTTCGTAAATGAACCAGTTTATACTTCATAGAGCGGACAGGTTATGAGATGTTTTAGGACAGAATCTCTATTACATCCAGGCCACTAGGTGTCAGTTTAATAACACTCAGAACATGATGAGGAATCACTGGAGGAAATGGCATATTTAACAAAACAGAACAAGTCATGTGAGTTGGAGAAGGAAAATAAGAGAGTGGGGTTAGTACACATCACACACACTCTGTGGACAGTTTCACACACTCAACCTGTCACTCACACTCACCTGGAGAAGCACCCTCAGCATCCATGGCTGATGGACCCTTGAGCAGCTGACCCCTTAACCTTCACCTGTTCCCCAGGGCTGGAGACAACTGCCCTCTGCTGCAGGTGTGTCTGCCTAGTGCACATGTGTTTGTGTGTTCATTGCCCCGTTTTATTGTAAGTTTGACCATCACTAACAGTGTTGCACACTTCATTGCAAAAGAACAGAAAACTTACAATACACAAAATACACTACATTTAATTTAGCTTAACAAATAGGTTTAGTAATATGTCAGAATATTTATACTGAAGTTCTTGTTAAATTCCTATATTAAAAGTATATTTAAAGTTACTGTGGCATGGGTTTGCAATTTTTACTCAAAAACCATGAAAAATATCTTACAACAACAGCAGAAATTACCATAAAACCCTAAATAAATAAACAATTCGTTTTCTAAAATGTTAACACATTCCTGTTATTACAAAAAGCTACCTCGCAAAATGCCGCCAAAACGCTGTTGCCAGGGAAATGAAATGAAGGTAGATTCTGCTGTATTTCGCCATATTTTCCGTTTCTCTCTCCCACAGACGTCTGTTTTCGGAGAACAACATTAAGAAAACACCCAAAGCACAAAATACATAACCAGTTTCCTCCGGGTGACAGTCTGTGAGGAGTGTGGTGTGTTCTCCCTGTGTCTGTGTGGGTTTCCTCCGGGTGACAGTCTGTGAGGAGTGTGGTGTGTTCTCCCTGTGTCTGCGTGGGTTTCCTCCGGGTGACAGTCTGTGAGGAGTGTGGTGTGTTCTCCCTGTGTCTGTGTGGGTTTCCTCCGGGTGACTGTCTGTGAGGAGTGTGGTGTGTTCTCCCTGTGTCTGCGTGGGTTTCCTCCGGGTGACAGTCTGTGAGGAGTGTGGTGTGTTCTCCCTGTGTCTGTGTGGGTTTCCTCCGGGTGACAGTCTGTGAGGAGTGTAGTGTGTTCTCCCTGTGTCTGTGTGGGTTTCCTCCGGGTGCTTCGGTTTCCTCCCACGCTCCAAAAACACACGTTGGTAGGTGGATTGGTGACTTAATCACACTTTATTGGGAATCCCTTATATGTTGATAAAACTCTGAAAACATGAATTGCTATATTCAGAGTTTCTTTGATTCATTTTGGTTTCGATGAAAAAGTATATTGTTATCTTAAAAATGTAAAAAAAAACAACAACTGCAGAGTTAATTTAATTAAAAAAGAGGAAATAATTTCGATGTTAGTTGCTGATGTCGTAGATTTTCAGTATCTCAGGCTTATGCAGGGGACATTCATTCATTAATTCATTTTCTGTGACCGCTTCTCCAGTTCAGGGTCGCTGTATGCAGGGAATGTCTATCAAATAATTGAATGAATGAATGAATGAATGAATGAATGAATGAAGTGGCCCTTTACAACTAACAAACTTTATAGTTTCTTAATGTTGCTTCTGTACTAAATACTTTGCCGCACTCTAGTGGCCAATGTAGGTATTTACTGGAAGAATATTAAAACGCACACAAAATCTTTCTTTCTTTGTTTCTTTCTTTCTTTCTTTCTTTCTTTCTTTCTTTCTTTCTTTCTTTCTTCTTTCTTTCTTTTCCAAGGGTACTTGGAACTCATTTATTGTTATCATCCATAGTCACATGCTCTGATCTTAAGACAACAATGACATGTTAACATTTGCTCTAAAACCTCTTCATGTGGTCTGCTTTGTGTAAAATACGTTGTCATTTCCCACAGATTGTGAGAAGCCAGACTTTGTGCCTCGTGTCAAAACAGCGTGACTGTCTGTAACTGGACAGCAGGAGATCAGGTAAAATATGGCTTCAGTTTATTAGATGTATGGAAAGGGAATAAAATCATTTTGTAGATAGTGTAGAGCAACTAATGTGCTTTCTTTTGTCTGTTAAAAACGTAAATATAAATTATATGAGCACCTCCCAGGCTAAACATTAAACAAATTATCACTTGTAAGCAGATTGCCAGCATCTCGGCATATATCAGATATTGCTCATATATATCTTTCTAGATATTTATAAACTATAGAATTTTTATGTGTACTTCATCTGAAGTCAGAAAAAGATATAACTATGTGCACTTTGTCTGTTGGAGTGTATAACACTGCCATCTTGTGGTTAACTATATAACATGCAGCTGTGGGCCACTTCTGGCAAAGATGCTGCACTACAGGCCGTTCGTTCCATTACAAGCTGCATTTGAACCAAACATGCCCCACATATTAAAATGCTAATTTCGCCCAGATCTGGACCAAAATAGGGCTGTGCTGGCCTTGGTAATATTGATGTGAGAAGAAAGTGGAGGAAATATGAATTTGGAAGACATCAGACCCCAATTTGGTGATTATTTAGCCCTTATTTTTCATGTCTGCTATAGTGCCACCGTCCATGGGGTAAGTGGGCCATGAAAATGGCGGAAGTGGGTCTAACCAGAGACAGAATAGTTCTGTTATATGCGTTACAAGCGGTAATAGTTGTGTTAAGATTGTATAAAAGTGACGAAGACGTGAAACGCCTGGAGAGAAAAGAGGCTTGTTCCCGCCCGGTTTCGAACCGAGGACCTTTCGCGTGTTAGGCGAACGTGATAACCACTACACTACGGGAACTGAGCTGAGCGCCCCCTGCTGAAGAGCTCAATTGAAGTTGAATTGAATTTTTAATAATTAATATATTTATGATACATTAACATTTCCCCCGGGACAACCGCTCTATTCACAGAACTGTCGACACCATTCCGTTATTTTCGTTGGCGGGAAGTCAAATGGGTTTCTGCGTTAGTGAACTATTTATCAAATATTCAATTTATTTTAGACCCAAACATTGTAGTGTGAAGCCATAACGAAATTGGGCACATTTTGCAGAATCCAAGTTGTATTTTTTTAGCCATTATCCGTTGTTTGTGTGATATTTTTAAAAGTTTTCACTTAGTTTGTACTGTTTTCTACATTTGTACTATGCAAAATAACTTTTTTTTTAACCTAAATGAAAATAAATGCATATTCTACAGAGAACATACATTTGCTCGTTTGCATCATACAGTTTATTTGCTGTATATAAATGTTTTTTTTTTTCTTTTTATTCATCCGAAATAAGCTATAAAATAGACTGAGGAAAAACGGGTGTGATATCTGACTTAATTTAGAGAAATGTTGTAGTGTATGTATTATTCAAGATTGCAAACTTTACAGCTTTTTACTAACAGGCCGATCTGTTCAGTAATGTGACGGCCAGTGGGATAAAGCAGTTCACTTCACTCTTCACTGCGGTGCTTTCCTGTCTGAGGTGGAGCAGTTTCCATAATAGACAGTGATCCTAAAGGTCAGGGTGCTCTTTATAATACCTCTGCACAAATGGTTGAGGATGGGTTTGTGAATATGTGTCTGCTCGGGTCGAGCAGGGCCTGAGCCAAAGCTGATTAAGCGTATTCAAATATAAGTATCCTTATTGTCTAAATGAAATGAGGGAAGTGGATGGCAGAACGCTTCTCATTCACAGTTGTGGTTTTGCTGGAAGTCTGTGTTGAAGCAGGCTGGGCAATTAATAGAAAACGAATGGATATCGACATTCAGAACTTCTCATTGATGTAATCTTGCCTATATCGATTTTTCTAATTCAGTTCTTACAGTAAATTCTGTTAATTTGTCCCCACTCTGTGTTCATGCACTGTCCCTTTAAAACCACACTACTGCACTGTAGTCACATGACTCTGCTCCATCCAATCTGCCACATGGAAGCAACATGGAGGAGAACCTAAACACAGAGGCCGGTCGAGTGCCCCGCGCAGCTCATACCAAAGAAAAACACTGCGTCTGTGGTTTGGATTTGTTTTCAGTTTAGTGAAGACACCACCAGTCTTTTTAAAATCTAAATCATCTAGTCGCTAACGGAAACATGAATTCCTTCTGAACATATTGAACATCAGTTATTAAACACTTTGTTTTATTGACATATACTTGTAGAAAAAATATCACTCTGTTGGTGCCTTCACTGGTACCTATTCAGTACCTTTTACTTAGGGATCATAATTTGAACATACTCCACATTAACTGTAGATTTTTAAGATGTGCTGATTTCTTAAGCCTCGTTTACACAGTTCTATAAGAGAATGTCCTTTAGGGAACACAACTGCACTTCAACACCACTGATGTTAGGGTAGAGGTATACAGGACCCTACACACAAGAGGCTGAGGGACCATCAGAAACGCATTCCTCTAATGTATTTCAGTTAAAACTCTGCAAATCTGCAAAAGGCAAATCCGGGCAGTACACTCTTTCCCAGTTCTGAATGTCACCAGATTGGCTACGTGTAAAGATTCACTTTGTCGTGCGGCGGCCTGGTACATTGTGTGTGTGTCTTTTGGTTTGACAGGTTTCATCTGCTTTTCGACTGTCCATATTTCCTTCTGGTTGTAAAATGTCTCATTTCCCAAACTCCACCCCTGCTCCAGTCTTGTACATGCCTTCTAGACACGTATGTGTCTACTGCTCCTTCCTTGTGCTGTCTAGTTTGTAGGCTAACTTGCTGTTAACTATGTGTTTGCATACGCATCATGGCTATCTCACGTATCCTGCATCCGTTTGGTGTCAGTTGTTCACGTCCTCAGAAAATAAACCCTACATGTATGCAAGGTGCAGTACACATGAAAACAGCAGGGGACAGTGCAGGCAATCAACAGAATCACAATGGTGGAAATGTTTTGTCAGAGCCAAGTCTAAAATTACCTGTGTCTTTCTGGTCTACCCTCTAGTGGGAGCCTCCAGTTACAAGCATAACACTTAGCCACATAGAGGGCAGCATTGGCCTAATGGTTAGAGACCAGGCTTGGTACCGGAAGGTCACGGGTTTGATCCCCCGGACAGACGGGATCATCCATGGCTGAAATGCCCTTGAGGAAGAGACTGAACCACCAAATGCTCCATGGGTGTGAGGGATGGCTGCCTGTTGCACTGGGTGTGTGTTCACAGCCACAGATGGGTTAAGCACATTTTAATAATTGCACATTAAACGTTAATTACATTAAATAAAATTAGGGAAGTGTGTGAACATACTTGGCAAGTATACATACATACAAACCGGATTCCAAAAAAGTTGGGATACTAAACAAATTGTGAATGCAATGATGTGGAGGTGCCAACATCTAATATTATTTTCAGAATGGAACACAGATCACAGATCAAAAGTTTAAACTGAGAGAATGTATCATTTTAAGGGAAAAATTTGTTGTTTCAAAATTTCATGGCGTCAACAAATCCCAAAACAGTTGGGACAAGGCCATTTTTTTACCACTGTGTGGCATCCCCCCTTCTTCTTACAACACTCAACAGACGTCTGGGGACAGAGGAGACCAGTTTCTCAAGTTTAGAAATAGGAATGCTCTCCCATTCATGTCTAATACAGGCCTCTAACTGTTCAATCGTCTTGGGCCTTCTTTGTCGCATCTTCCTCTTTATGATGCGCCAAATGTTCTCCATAGGTGAAAGATCTGGACTGCAGGCTGGCCATTTCAGTACCCGGATCCTTCTCCTACGTAGCCACGATGTTGTGATTGCTGCAGAATGTGGTCTGGCATTATCTTGTTGAAAAATGCAGGGTCTTCCCTGAAAGAGATGACGTCTAGATGGGAGCATATGTTGTTCTAGAACCTGAACATAGTTCTCTGCATTAATGGTGCCTTTCCAGACATGCAAGCTGCCCATGCCACAAGCACTCATGCAACCTCATACCATCAGTGATGCAAGCTTCTGAACAGAGCGTTGATAACAACTTGGGTTATCCTTGTCCTCTCTGGTCCGGATGACATGGCGTCCCAGTGTTCCATAAAGAACTTCAAATCGTGACTCATCTGACCACAGAACAGTCTTCCATTTTGCCACACTCCATTTTAAAAGACCCCTGGCCCAGTGCAAACGTCTGAGCTTGTGGAGCTTGCTTAGAAATGGCTTCCTCTTTGCACTGTAGAGTTTTAGCTGGCAACGGCGGATGGCACGGTGGATTGTGTTCACTTACAATGCACTGACAAAACATTCTGGTATTGCTGCACTATCTTTCTGCGCAACAATGGTGGAATTGGTGATCATCTTGGCTTCAGAGAGACACTGACACTCTGAGAAGCTCTTTTTATACCCAATCATGTTGTCAATTGACCTAATTAGTGTTAATTGGTCTTCCAGCTGTTCGTTATATGCTCAATTTCCTTTTTCCAGCCACTTATTGCTACTTGTCCCAACTTTTTTGGGATTTGTTGACACTGTGAAATTTTGAATCAACATATTTTTCCTTTAACATGTTACATTTACTCAGATTAAACTTTTGATCTGTCATCTATGTTCTATTACAAATAAAATATTGACATTTGCCATCTCCACATCATTGCATTCAGTTTTTTATTCACAATTTGTTTAGTGTCCCAACTTTTTTGGAATCCGGTTTGTATTAGGCAAATATGGTTGTCTACACGGATGCATGGCCAAACAGCAAGTATATCTCTAGCCTGTACAGTACCTTCTGACAGTGTACTGCTCTGTGATGTGGACTAGATTTGAAGGCCCTGGATTAAGTGTTCTTAAAATAAAATAACATAAAAAACACTCAAACGTTCAAATATAATGTTAAAAAAATACTGAACTGACACCTGCTTTTCTCTTTCATTTGTAATCTAGCTTTGACATTCAACAAAAGATGTTCTGCCATGTGTAGCAGCCTTGCTCTGCCCTTGTCATTACCATGTTGTTCATTCTACAGTACTTCATCTCAATAAGGAGTCATTCAGATGGCAGATTGTACATCCATTTTCAAACAAACAAACGACCTAATGTATGAACATTTGAGGTGACACCGCCAGTAAACACTCTTCATTGATGCAGCGTAATTTGTTGCTGTTGAAACTATGACTGACCATTAATACAGAACCAATGAATGTTGGTTAGTGTTGCAGGTTAGTGTCGCAGTCACACAGATCTAGGGACCTGGAGGTTGTGGGTTTGAGTCCCACTCCAGGTAACTGTCTGTGAGGAGTTTGGTGTGTTCTCCCTGTGTCTGCGTGGGTTTCCTCTGGGTAGGGTGACCAGACGTCCTCTTTTACACGGACATGTCCTCTTTTTTAGACTTAAAAAAATGTCTGGGCGGAATTTCACAAATGTCCGTTTGTTTTTCTAGAGCTTACATAGAACGTTGAGAAGCTTTTCGTTCACAAACTAGTCCCGCCCTCCCCTACTCCGTTTGGTTCGCTTGAGTGACAAGGGGGAGTGGTGAAGTAGCCTAAAATCTTCTTATTGCACGGCCTGACTGTAGAGCTACTGTTATTGGTCGATAACCTTCTCTGTAAACATTGAATTGGTCAGTCTGCATGTCAGTGTCCTTGTTTACCTCAGGCAAAGCTCTCGAGCAGCTATGCCGAAAAGTAAACATAAGTTCTCAGATGAATTAAAAAATAAATTTCTATGTTTTGTGTAGCACATAAAGGTGTAAAGGACTTAAAAGCACATGTAGGTTCAGCTAAGCATACAACGGCAGCGAGGGGCGAGAGCTCATCACTCCTCACACAATGTGAGGAGTGTGGTGTGTTCTCCCTGTGTCTGCGTGGGTTTCCTCCGGGTGCTCCGGTTTCCTACCATGGTCCAAAAAGACACGTTGGTCTGTGGATTGGCGAGCTATTGTTGGAGACTGGGCAGCTGTGCCGAAAGAGCTTCATTTAATTGATTTTACTGGAAACTTTATGTTTGTAAATGATCTTTACGTAACTGGTATATCTCTTCATAACGGTATACCAGGTAGATTTTGTCCCAGTTTGGTTTTTACAAATGTTTATGGAATAGCCTTTGAAACAGAAGATATGTGAATGAAAACAATGTAGTACATCAGCATGCCACGTGCTGAATATTTTTTTGGGAAAGTAGTTTTTAGTTTATCAGGTGGGTTTTTTACACTCTCTCTTGATCTCTAACGTATCTTCCTTTTTAAAATGTTACCATGCAGTCTTTCCCATGGAGAATTCAATGGGTTGTAAACTCAACCGTAACACCGTTGTTATACCTTTGAAGGTAAATTTGGTGCCAAACTTGTACTGAAAAATGTTCCTCTTTCACTGAATGTTGTAGCAAGGTTTCATTGTAGTTTACAAACCAGCGCTTCCTCACTGATTTGTGAATGCTGTTTTTACCACTGAGTCATTAAAAGCATCCAGAGACAGCATTTAACCCGTGTGTGATGGCTTCCCGGCCGGGAACTGACGCTCATCCCACTGTCCATTCTTACTGGAAAACCGACACGAAATCATTTTGATGGAGTGTCCGGATTGATTAGTCGTCAGGTCGAGTCGTGCAGGAGTCCAGGACGATGGGAAAGTCAATGCGATGGATGGGAATCCCTCTGGCTGCTGAGCGTGAGCGGCTCATAAATACGTCGGCGGGTCGTCTGAAGAGCGCATCGTAAGCTGAGCTGATGATCCTTTGCTGGGAAGCGTTCTTGCAAATGGACAAGTTCCCTTCAGATAACTGTCAGTCACTGGAGCATGGACCTGCCCACTGCTGCCACAGCTGGCATCATTCATCCAGATGTGTTTGTGTAACGACTCTAGGTTCTTTGTACAGATTAGATCGCATAGTGTACATCGCACAGTTGAAAGCAGGAGACGTAACAGACCTAAAGACCTGGAGTTGTGTGCAGAAGTTTGGATACAGTGATCAATTACATATTTTGTTAATGTTCTCATTGAAATAAACATACATTCTACACACTGTAATGTTCCTATAATATATATATATATATATATAATATATAGTATAATATATAGTATATAATTATTATTATATAATAATTATTATTATTTATTGCTGTGGCTCTAAAACTCTGTCATAGAATGGAGCTCCGTCACTGCAGGGGTGTACGCTCCTTCATGTGCAGCTGCTCCGCAGACTGTGACGTTTGTATAAGAAGTGAGTGTCATAAAGAGTAGTAGCAAAGACTTAGTAGTGTACAGTAAGTGTTTGTCTTTGTGACGTCACAATCCTGACGCTAGGCGGCGGTAAAACATCAGAAACGGAGAGATGAAGTCGGAGGGGGAGTTTGACGGACAGTTTGAAAAAGAAAGGGGTCGCTGTCTCGCCACAGAGGGACGTTTATGTGGAAATCTGCCGCTCACTCGAACCATCCGTGTTCAAAGGTCGAGCAAGTTGGACGAGTGCAGTCTCCTTCTGCTCTCATTTACACGGGTCAGAGAGAGTGACCCTCAGAGAGTCTGAGAGATTTCAGGGTGTTGTCTTTGTAAAGTTTTTATTTACTCTCGAGACTTCTGGCTGTTTATCGGGGAAATATATATATATAATTATATAAATCTATATAACAATAATCAAAAATCTGTATTCACAAAATCAGAAAACATATTTTAATGACGCAACAGCCCTAAGAATTGAATGAAATATGGATTTATCAGTATTTAAAATTTCTAAAGCATTCAGTTCTTCAAATAAATAAAAATACACGTGTGTTCATGCATTTATCCACACGATGGTTTTGTTTCTGACTTGCTCTGGGAAAACCAGTAATATCTCATTTGAATTTGAGGATTGACTTTTTTTTAACTGCCTTTTTAATATTAAGGGTTTCACAGCTGTGCACATCCTTTCAGACCCACATTGTCTATACATTTTTTAGACACAGTTGGGGTCATTATTGTATCAGATTCTGTTGTTAATGTTCTTTTGCATTGATTTTTTAAATATATTTAAAAAATGATAAAATATATTATCACTAATAACAGTTCTAGGAAACATTACATATATTTAGAGATATTTAGTGGTTCTTCTATGGCATCGCTCAAAGATCCTTTTGTAGTGCCTTTATTTTTAAGAGTGTAACATAACTTCAAAGTACGTAACTAGTCTTTAAGGGCACTGTTGTAGTTTGGGAGTATGTTTACACCTCTGTAGAGAACTGAAGGTGCACGTGGTATTTCTGACAGTGTGAATTGTAATTAATGGCTGTTTTGCCAGGAAAGAAATGCAACCTCTTAAAAATGATGGTTCTGTAGTAAAGAACATGGTTCGAGAACCATGAACACTTAAAGAGCCCTTTGAAAGAGCATGATTAAAGGGTTCTTCTCACAGTATAAAGCCTTCTTCATATTAATGGACAATGTGCTAGATTGTGCTGTAAAGTGTTCTGTGTTGCACCCAAGAACGGTTCTTCTAGATCATTATGCTTGATACAAATTGCTTTTCGGTGCCAAACAGAACCATCTCTCCATCTAAAGAACACTAGAAACATGCAAAAAGTTCTTCCACTGTTCAAGGTTCTGTTTAAAAACATTTTCTTTACGAAAGAACCCTTTAAGGACCATTATTTTGTAGAATAAACAGAAGTGTAACACAGCCTGCCTCTTTGTTTCTGTGTAAACAATGGACTTCCTCCGTTATGGAATTATTGGGACGCGAGGAGGACTGCTGAAGGGGAGACTACAGGGTTCTCCAAGGGTGTCTTTAGCAAAGGCAATGGCTCTGTTTAGAACCGTGTGTTCTGGTTGATGGAGGGTGTGCTTTATGGCTCTAGAGCTTTGTAGAGCAGTTCTCAAAAGGATGCTAGAACCATATGCAACACACTTGTCGGTCTGAGGAGCCTTTCCAGATGCAGTGGGTTCTGTATAGAACACATGGATCTCCAGGGGGGCTTTGGCGTAAATATGAACACGTTATTTACTGTTATCTCGGGTTATTGTTTATTAAGGATGGGAAGTTTGGTCGTTTGGAAAGGGGCTTTCCTTCCCTTTCGGAGGAGGAGGTGTGTGTGTGTGTGTGTGTGTGTGTGTGTTTGTTTGTTTGTTTCCAGGAGAACGACTATAGCTGGTAATTCAGGAAGCCTTAAACCCTGAGGTGACTTTATTAAGGTTGTTTTATTAAAGCCATCCTCTGTTCCTTGGCGAGAGAGAGAGAGAGAGAGAGAGAGAGAGAGAGACTCTCTCTTCCCTTCGCTTTTCTCCAGAGACTCAAAGCTGGGCTCCGAGATCTCACACAACACACCGACGAAGTTTAGGAAGGACATGTTAGGGATCTTGCCTTTCCTTCTCCTGCTTTTCCTTCTCTTTCTCCTTCGTCTTGTTCCTTGTCTCCACATCTTCTCCTTTTCTCCCCCCTGTCTCCTTTCCTTCTCTCCCTCTTCTCTTCTTCCTTCTCTACCTCTTCTACCTCTTCCATTCTTCTTTTTCTCCTCCCCCTTCCTTTCCTTCTCTTTCTCCTACTCCTTCCTCCTGGTTTCCACCTCTTTCCTTCTTCCGTTTCCTTCTCCCTCTCTTCTTTCCTCCCCTTTCCTCCTTCCTTCTCTTCATTATCCCCTTTCTCCGTGTTCCGCGTCTTCTTTTCCTCTGGTATTTCCTTCTCTTCCTTCTCCTCCCTCTCTCATTTCCTTTTTCCTTCTTCTTGTTCCTCGTTTCCACCGCTTTCTTTTTTCTTTGCAGCCTTCTCTTTTTCTCCTCTTTTCTCCTCTCTCTCATTCCGTCTTTGCATCTTCCATTCTTTCTTCTCTTCTTTTTCTCTTCCTCCTTTTTCTTTTCTTTCTCCTTCTTCTTGTTCCTTGTTATCACCTCTGTCCTTCTTCTCTTCCTTCTCCTTCTCTTCTTTCTCCACGTCTCACTCTGCTTTTAGCCTTTTTCTCTTCCTCTTTCTGCACCTCTTCCTCTCTTCTTTCCTTTTTCTCCTCTTCCACTTTTTCCTTCTTTTTGTTCCTTTTGTTTCTCTCTCTTCCTCATTCTCCTTCTCTTCTTTCTCCTCTTTCTCTCCTTTCCTCATCTTTCTTTTACTCTTTCTGCACCGCTTCCATTTTCCTTCCTTTTCTCCTTCTCCTTGTTTCTCATTTCCACCATTTTCCCTTTGTCATTTCCTTCTCCTTTACCCCTCTTCCTTTCTTTTCCCTTCCTCCTTCTTCATTTTCCTCCCTTCCACCTCCTCATTTGTGCCACTTAATTGTCCCCTTCTTTTCCCTCCTCCTCTTTCCTCTCTCCTTTTCCCCTTCACTTTCTCCTTTAAGCTGTTTCCTCTTTATTCTCCTCGTTCTCCTAATTTTCTCATCCTCTTCTTACTCATTTTTCTATTCCCCTTTTCTCACATTCCTTCATCTAACTCCTCATCCTCATCTCTTTCTCAGCTTGTTTCCGACTCTCCCTCTCCTTTCTCTTCATTTTTAATCCTCCATTTTTCTCCTCAATTTTTGTCTTTCTCCTTCTTCTTTTCTGTATTTTCTCTTCTGTTTCTCTTTTACACCTCCTCCTCCTCCTCTCTCTGATTCTAGCCTCACATTAATGAACACATGGCTGTGAACAGCCCATAAAAGATCACCCATGATGTCAGTAATGTTTATAACAATGTAATATATTAGTAAATGTTTTCATAAATATATGAAATTATAACTGGGGTAAAAAACACCAAATAATGATCACCATAATCTGGTCTTTCCACAGAAAACATGAGATTTATCATCACTTTATTATTAAATCCGTCATAATATTTATAATTTTAATATTATTAATTAGAAATGTAAAATTAAAAGTGAACATCTCTTATATTATTAGGATTATTATTTTCATCATCATTATATTATTATTATAATTATTGATGTGTTTTTATTGCTATTATTATTATTAATAATAATAATAAACATAATTACAATAGTAACAATAATAATTATAATAACAACAACAATAATAATAGTAATAATAGTGTTAATATTAATAGCAGTATCATTATTGTTATTATTATTATTGTTGTATTACTATTTAATTGCCTTCGCTAGCGCAGTGGTGTTTTTCCGGCTATACACTGCGGTGTGTTTGATTGCACTCGGCCTGTGTTTATTAGAATAATCCTGTTTATGGAACTGAGGGGACGCTCTGACGCGGTGATTTTTTTTCTGCGCGCGTGTGATTTGCTGGACAGGGTCGAGCGCAGAGGCGCGAGCGCTGATAAATCTCGCGCTGAGCGTTTGATTGATGACTTGGCGTAAGGGGCGCGGGCAGCGCGCGCTAATTTCCCGCTGCTGCAGTTTGCCCGCGAGCGGGTTTCGGACCGAACGCGCCCCCGAAATACCGCGGGCTTTGTTTAACCCCTCACGCGCCACAGCAGCGCGGCGCCCGGGTTCCCAGCAGCAGCGAGAGAAGCGCGCACTAAATATTCTCACCTACAGCCGGTGTGTGTGTGTGTGTGCTCTGAGTTACTGCTCTCTCTCTCTCTCTCTCTCTCTCTCTCTCTCTCTCTCTCACACACACACACACACACACACACACACACTCCCAGCTTGAGCCATTAAACTCAAATTGTTTTTGGCCTTTTAGAAAACCAGGAGAAAGCGCCGTTATACAGTTTAACAATTGTGCTGTAAACCACACACACACTCTCTCTCTCTCTCTCTCTCTCTCTCTCTCACACACACACACACACACACACACACACACACAGAGAGAGAGAGAGAGAGAGAGAGAGAGAGATACCTATATATTCTAAATCCTGAGCGGTGTGGAGATACTAAGCTCGTTTTTATTTTCAGATTAAGTAACACACCACGTGCCGAGAATAAAAACAAAAACAGAACCTTATTCTGACGTAACTCCAGGGGAATAATGAGTGTGTTTCTGTAGTCGGGGCCGCGGCGGTGGTGCTACATGCTGCTTCTTCAGAAGAACGGCGTACGAACGTGTCGTGTATAAAGTTATTTACCGCACATTTTTTGAAAATGGTTCTAAACAGCGTCAAAAAAAATTTTCTTATACGAAGCCTGAGGTTGTAACAATAAAGAACTCTCGCCAGCGCCGTTTAGAACAATGTTTAATACACAACACCTTTCCCATTACACCACGCAAATACGAACCATTTAATCATTCATATCAACAGTAAAATATACTGTACACACAGCTCGTGTTTGAAAACAGAGCCGCTCTCACCGTTACTTCGGTCTGAATTGAGACCACAATTAAACACACAACTGTAGATTGAAAATGTCTCTATTTCTCAGACTCTGGAGTGACTCTGATCAGCTCGTGCGCGCGCATACACACACACACAGAGCTCGCCCCGTTTTTTCCGCGCAGGAGGACGTCGGTCCGACATTGAATTTTTTGTTTTCTTTTTTTTTTTTTCCTCTCAAATCTTTCCCGATCGATCCTTCGCGCGCGACCTTTTAAAAGGTTCATGGCCGAGGTCAGCATGATGTCACGCGCGCCTAATTAACGAGCAATTAACTTAATGACCCGCGAGGGGTTACCAGGACGACGGCGCGCGCTTTGATGGTGGACAATGTTTGTAAATACACAGTGAAATATAAAAGACTCGCTTTTATCGACGCTGACGTGTCACCCTGAGTTTCCTTTTAGAGAACTAATAAAGAACAGAATCGGGTCTAAATTAATCTCATGAGTGTTGTTTTATTTTAATGCACATTACGTCATAGACAGTTTGTATTGTGTGTAAGTTCTTAACACGTAGTGCATTAGTAAAGTCCAACCTCTGCAACCTGTCTCTCTCTCTCTCTCTCTCTCTCTCTCTCCCTCTCGCTGATGAATGAAACACATCCTCTGATCATTAAACGGTATTAGCACGAGTTTAAAAACTTTGTCGTTATGTTAAAAGACTTTATATTAGGAACAGCAGTGATGGAACGCTCCCATTTATCACTTCACACATTTAAACACACAGATTTATAACTGTCACGGCTTCAGAGAGCGCGCGCTTGTGTGTGTGTGTTAGAGAGAGAGAGAGAGAGAGAGAGAGAGAGAGACAGAAAGTTCTTCACCCACGCACCCGCGCGTCGCGCGCAAAGAATAAAGAGCGCGTTCCACGGCGTTAGCGAAGATTAATGCGCGCGCCCCCGGACGGATGAGTTAATTAGGCCGAGGCCGCCGTGCGCGCGCTCGGCCATGTCCTCATTAACGCGCCCGTCCGGTGCCGCGCTCGAGCGGGCGCGCGCTAGTGTCCCCACTAAAAGCTGAAGCTCGTTGTTCGAGCGCCGCTGGATCCCCAGCCGCTTCCTCGCCGTCTACGCAGTGAACGAAGGAAAGTGTGAAGTGGCAGAGCGCGGTTTGGGACGCAGCCCCGCTTTATAAATCAGTGCAAAAGTTTCCTCTCTCTTTCGCTTTTTCGCTCTCTCATTTTTGCAGTCTCTCACTCTCTCTCTCTCCCTCTCTCTCTCTCTCTCTGTTTGTGTGTGTGTGTTTGGGGGGGGGGGAATCCCTCGCTCTCTCTCGCGCGTGGGTCGGCCCCTTCTGCGCATGTGCGAAAGGTGTCCGACAACTGACAATGCTGGAAGAGATAGCGCGGCCGGGTTGAGAATCGAGGAGAGAGAGAGAAGGAGAGAGAAAAAAAAGTTAAGGAGAAGAAAAAGATAGACAGAAAAACAAAGACAGAGAAGAGGGAGAAAACGGAAGAAGAAAGACAAGAAAAGAAAAAAAGGAAAGAAAAGGAAGACGGGGCACCATGAGGTCCAAGAGCAGGGCGAGGAAACTGACCACGGGTAGGTTTTGCTTCTGCAGCAAAGAACTCACGAGTGTGTGTGTGTGTGTGTGTGTGCGCGCGCGCGTGGTGGAGCCGCTGCTCCAAAAGTTGTGCAGAGTCTCGCGGACAGGAGAGTGGGGTGATAAGTGGCGGGTGCGCGCCGCGGAGGCTCTGACAGAGGTGTGTTCCGCTGAAGGACGGGTTCGGGTCCAGTTCGCTGCGCTTAAGGCAGCAGCGCCGTAACTTTTTAAAAAGACGAATCACCACATTTTAACAGCGTCTTCGCCGTCCGCGAGCTTCCTCATGTTGTGCACGCGCGCTTTTTAAAAGTCGCGAGCGGCAGGTTTAGAGATAAGGGGTCGATAAGAGTGAGACAGCTGTGGTGGGGGGTGGGGAGGGGGGGGGGGGGGCGTGCAACAAGTGACGATGTTAAGCGCTGAAAATGTGTGGAGTTGGAGATATTTATTTATCTATTCATTCATTTATTTATAATCATTTTAATTTCTGGTAATTTTATATATATTTTAAAACATTCTAGTCCTTTTTTCTTGTAATTCTAGTATATATTTTCCCGTGTATAAATCTTTCTCTATTTTTTTGTGTGTTTTTATTTATTCTTATTAAATCTATATTTTGATTTAATTGAAATGTTTTATTTATTAATGTTATGCTTTTATTGATTTTTTTAAATAAAGCTTTATATAGAGTTTTAAAGAGCGCACGTGCTCTACAGAAAACACTCTGAAAACTTCAGCACTGCGCTTATACGCTTTTATTTATTTGCTCAGTGTGTATTAATTTGCTTAAAAGAAAAAAATATATAAAAAAATAATTAGATACAAAATTAAATTAAAACATTTTATAATTGTAATTTCCCCAGTTTGTTGGACTCAGTAAACACGCTGTGACCGCGCGCGGATTATTTCGAGGAGCCGCCAAATGCATTTCCCACAGCCTTGAGTGTAACTTCTGATTTTTACGAAGGAGGTGGGGGTCACGGTCTACTGCTGTGTTTCTGTCCTCCTCCCTGTTCCTGCTTATTGTTGTTTATTGCCCGTGTGTTCTCGCCCCTCTGTCGCGAGCTGTGGGTCGTGTTCCCAATTTTGCTGTGTGTGTGTGTGTTTTCTCTCTTCCAATAAACTCTCACTGCGCTGCATGGGAACTGGAGTAAATAAAGCCACGCTTTCTCGGTCCACCTCCGGTTTTATTGCTCGAGGAGCTCAAACACGGGCTTTAAACTGTTACTCCATGCTTTCCCCACGTTCAGCACACGCTCACAGTCACAGTCGTGAGTCGATGGAGGCGCGTGCACGTTGTTTTTGAGAACAGAAGCGAGAGAGAGGGAGAGAGGAGGGCATTTTTTTATGCTGTTGTGAATTATAGTTTCCTTCCCCGTGGACGGCGCTGTGGTCAGGAGCCCCATCAGCACCGAGACTGCTGAGGTCATCCGCTCCCTCCACAGCGCTCCTGCAGCCCCAGTGCCCTGCCATTGTGTTTGTGCACACACCAGCAACCTGTCAAGAACACACACACACACACACTCACATACAATTATATATCACCATAATCACACAGACACACACATGTTGGTTCTGACAGTTCACATAAACCAACACACACACAAACACACACTCATTCAGTCTTCTAAAGCAAAACCAGCAAAACTTCACTCTCAGTTTCAGACGAACTACTTCCATTTTATTACAGGGTTTAACCTTTAAATAATTAACTCCTCTACTTCTATCTTGTCTTTGTGTAATATTTAATTATGCCTAGACTTGAATGCTGGAAATGCAGTGTGTATTTATGCTTATACACATTGACATTAATATATCTATATATAGGTTTTAATAATAGATGTATGTTTAAATGCTGGAGGTTTTTAAAAAGATATAAAAATATTAGTCCATGGGCTTCTATAGATTTTAATGAAGGTCTGGAAAGTTTAAGGTCTATAGATTTAAACTAGAATTCTGTTTATTTAAAATGTTGAACTTAGAGGTCTGTAAATAGATTTTAATGCTGGAGGTCTATGTGGATTTTAATGCTGGAGGTCTATGTATGGACTTTAATGCTGGAGGTCTATGTGTGGATTTTAATGCTGGAGGTCTATGTGTGGACTTTAATGCTGGAGGTCTATGTGTGGACTTTAATGCTGGAGGTCTATGTGTGGACTTTAATGCTGGTGGTCTATGTGTGGACTTTAATGCTGGAGGTTTATGTGTGGAATTTAATGCTGGAGGTCTATGTGTGGACTTTAATGCTGGGGGTCTATGTGTGGACGTAAATGCTGGTGGTCTATGTGTGGACTTTAATGCTGGAGGTTTATGTGTGGAATTTAATGCTGGAGGTCTATGTGTGGGATTTAATGCTGGAGGTCTATGTGTGGACTTTAATGCTGGAAGTCTATGTGTGTACTGTAATGCTGGAGGTCTATGTGTGGACTTTAATGCTGGAGGTCTATGTGTGGACTTTAATGCTGGAGGTCTATGTGTGGATTTTAATGCTGGAGGTCTGTATGTGGATTTTAATGCTAGAGGTCTATGTGTGGACTTTAATGCTGGAGGTCTATGTGTGGACTTTAATGCTGGGGGTCTATGTGTGGACGTAAATGCTGGTGGTCTATGTGTGGACTTTAATGCTGGAGGTTTATGTGTGGAATTTAATGCTGGAGGTCTATGTGTAGACTTTAATGCTGGAAGTCTGTATGTGGATTTTAATGCTGGAGGTCTACGTGTGGACTTTAATGCTGGAGGTCTATGTGTGGACTTTAATGCTGGAGGTCTATGTGTGGACTTTAATGCTGGAGGTCTATGTGTGGATTTTAATGCTGGAGGTCTGTATGTGGATTTTAATGCTAGAGGTCTATGTGTGGACTTTAATGCTGGAGGTCTATGTGTGGACTTTAATGTTGGAGGTCTATGTGTGGACTTTAATGCTGGAGGTCTATGTGTGCATTATAATGTGCATTTATAGATGTTAATGCTGGAGGTCTATATGTGCATTATAATGTGCATTTATAGATGTTAATGTTGGAGGTCTATGTGTGGATTTAATGCTGGAGGTCTATATGTGCATTTTAATGTGCATTTATAGATGTTAATGCTGGAGGTCTATGAGCAAGTACAGCATAAATTGCCAGGCTTTTATATGGGAGTCGTGGCCAATCACTGCACCTTAATGCCATTATAACGTGAAAAGAATTATGAGGCCAAACTCGTCCAGACTAATCACAGGCCAGAAAGCCAACGGCTCATTGCACCTAAGCTAAATTATTGAACGTGTGGTCGGAGGAGGAGGGAGGGGGGCCAAATAATAGGAGTGAATGATGACTTTTGGTACAGGGCAGTGGAGGAGGAGGGATTTGTTTGCGGTCAGTTTGGTCCAGCAGTTAGTTACGCAGCAGCGGCGTAAAAGGAAGAAAACAAGCCTCCACTTTACTGAGGTCTGGGTGAAAAAAGTGGGGAGATGCGTTTAGTACAGTGGTCAGACAAATTGGTTTGGTGTGTGTGTGTGTGTGTGTGTGTGTGTTTGTGCTGAGGGAGAGACAGAACATGGCCATTTTGAAGTCTAGAGCCCGGTCATTGTCGAGGCTAAAAATAAAAGTCCAGAGTAAGTGAGAGTAAAAAAGTATGACCACTCTCTGCCCTCTTTCTCCTCTCTCTCTCTCTCTCTCTCTCTCTCTCTCTCTCTCTCTCTCTCTCTCTCTCTCTCGCTCTCTGAAACCTCGTCATTACTCTACAATCTGAAGATCAGTGGCGTAATTTGGGGAGTATTTAGGCTGAAGATTATTATTTACCCAAGATGTAAGAGGGAGATTTTATGGGCCCTATTGAGCGAATAGGAGAGAATGTTCTGGCTCGGCTCCGGCTGTGCCCCTGCACAATGTCAACAGTGAATATTTAAATTCCCAGAGTCCTCATAACGGGACCCCGTCTGTAGCTTTGGTTGGACAGGAGAAAAGGAGAAAGGGGGTGGAGTGGGGGGGGGGGGGTTGCACTCTTTCTATTTGACCACACATCAGTCTGAGTGCATGCATCATGTTAGGAGATGGCAGAGTGGTAGGAAGGCAATAAAATGTGTCTGTGTGTAGGTGTGTGTGTGTGTGTGTGTGTGTGTGTGTGTGTGTGTGTGGAATATGCTCATTGTAAATGTCCAGTGCTGAACTTTCAAGGCCTAAAAGCTATTAAGGAATTCAGTTTTCGTCAGTAATACACTACACATGGGCAATATGGCAAAAAGTGTAATCGTAGAACGTTAGAAGGTTCCGTTCTGAAGTGTTTTAAAAGGCGTTTGACTGTAAACACAATATGTAAATATTGGTCTGTTCAGTGTTTTTTCTTGTTTCTTTCTTGTACATTAATATTCAGCTTCAAACTCACATCCTTTTAAACCAACTGGACAAAAGCTTGAAATAACAATGCTTTGGAAAGTAAACAGACTGACTTTTAGTCAGCCCATAGTGTCCGTGACCCAGAATTACAGGAAAACTGTACACATTTGAACCTTGAATTGATCACACAAATCTGGATGTTATTGCTTTTGCATCACAACCGTCAATATGTAATTTAATGTGTTTAAAGAACAATCACCCCACACAAAAAAAGAAACCAAAAACATGTGTGTGTGTGTGTATATATATATATATATTGATCCATGATTTTAAATGGGATGTGAGTATTATTTCAATGTTGTACCTTCCATTATCTGTAGGTACATCCTGGATATCTTCAGGATGCTGAAAAACGAGCCACGTTGATTTCGCTAAAGAACCCATGAATGGTTTTTAAAGTGACGGTATTTTTTATGTGAAGGAACGCTTAGAACGTGAAGATCATCTGCAACCTTTCATTTGAAAAGCACGGAAGCCTGTTTTCACCATAATAAAATAATAATTAAAAAAGGCACCATTTTTTCATTAATATATAAGTAATTATCACAGTATTTCGAGATACTATATCTATATACATATATTAGCCTAGTATCTCAAAATAATGAGATAGTATCTCAATATATTGATTAGTATCTCAAAATGATAGTATCTTGGAATACTGAGATAGCAACTTATATATTAATGAAAAACAAATTGGTGCCTTTTAAAATATTATTTTATATGGCAGAAACTGACTTCCATATAATGTACTTTTTTTTAAAGATGCATTTTTTTCAGGATAAATGACTAGAGAGAGAGAGAGAGAGAGAGAGAGCCCAGTTTAATTAAATGAAACACCAAAATGAAATTAGAATGTGAACTGAGATGAATGAAGTTTCCTCTCCTCATCAATACACTGGAGCACAACAAAATACATTACTTGAAAATAACCTAAAAGCAACCAAAATGAACGTCTGCACTGTTATTAGGCTTCCAAAGTTGCCATACATTTTAGTAGTGTGTGATTAAATAAACTTTTCTTTTCTTATTCGCTTTTTGGCTAATGATTCTGTTATTAAAATTATTTCGGACCAGATTTACTGCCTCATTCCAGACTCCACACAGTTCATCACTCATGCAGAGGACAGACCGGCTTTAATCAGATTATAAAGCAGACAAGGGGCAGCCTGCTCTAATGCTACATCACTTAACCGCAGTAAAAAACTCTTATTGTCGTCTCTCTTATTTTAGTCAGTCTCTTTTCTCACTCTTTCTTTCTTTCTTTCTCACTTCCTCAGCCTCGATTTCACACAGGTTCAGCCTCGTACCCCATCAGGCCTCTCAGTGCTCGTCTCTTCTCGTCTTTATTTTATGGCACTGAAGGCCTGAGTGTGTGACGGTGAGGCTGATGATGATTAGGTTTGAAAAGCTGCACACGTTTAAGCTGCTCTTTGATGGATCCATCCATCGCCTTGACTCTGATATGACTCCCTTCACGGTGAGAGCGGACAAACAAGGGGGAAAGGAAAAGAGAAAGAAAAGAAAGAGAGGGGTGGGTGGGTGAAGGGGGGAATCTGCAACAATGTGCCATTCCGCGCGAGCGACGCGCGTGTGAAAAGTGCTCCCTGACGCTTTGCTCACACACACACACACACAAGTTTGTACGCCTGTCTATGTGGTACCTTCTGTGTGGTACCTTACGTACACTACCAAAGGTTTTTGTGGAAAGCTGCTCACAAAACGATGATGAAGGATAAGCTTTTCTTCTTTTTGGGGAAGATTGCTGTGAGGATTTGATGGCATTCAGCCACAAGAACCATAGTCAAATCAGGCAGTGATTTTGGATGATTCATTTTTTGGAGATCCATCACTCTCCACTAGTGTATCGCAACTTTTACCCCGTCTCGCTGACACTTTGGGTTGAACCTGACGACTTTAAAAACGTCATGCTCTGCTTTATATTGTTGCTTTTATAAGCAGTGGTTTTGCCACCTTAAATTACCACCTTAAATTAGCTGAATACACTTCTAGTAGGTGATATAATGAGTGTTAGCAAACCTTACACACATACTGAAATAACTTCCAATGGATGTTTCTTTAAAAAAAAATATATATATATATATATATCAATTTTAAGAACCCCCTGATTTTATACCAGTGATTACATATCATACGTATGCAAATACTTTTTTGTGTTTAGGAGTCAGAATATTAAATATTATGTGAGATGGTGAACTGGGTGTTATGGAAGTGGGCACAGTGTGTTTTCAGTTTTGGGAACAGAGTAAAGGGACATATTATGGGGTTATATTTTAACACTGTGTGTGGTGTTACCATAGGGAAGGAAGATGATATGGAGTGTAATGTGGTAAATCACTGTGATCAGGGGCTAAAAGTTATTAACCACCCCCGACTCCTGCAATAAGTTGACCCATACAATATAGGATCGTCCCATATTTGGACACAAAGACGTGTTCTGTATTGAACCCATAAGCTGTTGTGTGTGTTTTTGTGGGATGTAGTTGTTGACCCCCCTGGTGGTAGGGGACAGCAGGTATTTGTGGACCTGCCCTCCAACAGTATCTGAGTAGTGAGGCTGAAGTGTCCCAAGAGTAAATCTGCTTTTTATTTTGCTTCATAACCCCTCAAAATGATCCTTATCCCAGCAACTAACTCGTAAAATGCACAGTGTTAGGTCCAGAAGCAGCCACAGTCCCTGAGGAAGAAACAGCAGTAAAATGACTTTAAATATGAATAAATAAAATATTATGTCTCATTTAAGCTTGATGTTACTGTTTAAAACCTTGATAAACAGCAAATATCAGTTCCTCTATTTATACAAGCAGCATGGCTGCAAACTCCCCCTCCCCACTCACCCCACCTTAGCCCCCTATCCTTAAATCTCTAGCTCCGTAAATCTTATGGAGAGTGTGTAAGTCATTTTAACAATGTGTGTTAGGTATTGTGATGATTCAAGTGTGCTGGTATTGTGTGGAATTTATTTAGACATTATGAGACAATGTGTTTTAAGGGCGTGTGGTGAATTATGAGACAGTGTGGGGACAATGTAAAGCATTATTAGGACAGCATGCTTAAAATGATAGGAGTCTGTTGGTTTTTATGGGACTGTGTTAGTCCTTATTGGACAAAGTTCTTATTATTAAGGCATTATTATGAATGAGTAACTATGTTATAGTGTTTATTGCATGTTAAAGTGTAGAGGGATAGTATGCTATATTTTAAAACACTACTAAACCATCTTGGGGAGTGTGTTTTTTACTGTAGGTGTCAGGGCCCAGGCTGAGTGCATTAGGATTGATGTAGTGATGCTATATAGCCACTGCTTGTTGAAGGATGTCTGTCATTTATCCTCATCAAATCACAGAGACAGAGGGTACGTTCACAAAAACAAAACAGGATTCATGCTGAGAGATTTCACATAGAAATAAACGCAATGTCACCGTCTAAAAATAACTGGCATAAATGTAATTAAATCCATAAAAATAACGCCTTAACACACTCACATTTACATGTCCCTCTGTGTTTCTCCAAACTCCAGAACTATTGTGGACACTCAGCTTGTTTCAGCATTGGGACTGAAGATTGTTAGACCTTTTTTTGGCTCTTGAAACATGTGAGACAAGAGCAACAACAAAGCGGTCCCGAAGCTGTTACAGAAAAGAACCGAATGAAATCGAAGACTGAGAATTACGAGCTGAATGTGAATGACAGAATGGAGCTTAGAAAAAAGGCGGTTAATTTCTTAGAAAACTGTGAAAATGTTACAGGACCTAGGCCTTATACACAGTTACCACCTTTCTCTTGGTTACAGTGCTCTTTTTAAACGTCTCAGTAAATTTTGACCCATATTTCTTCACTTGCATGATAAAACTAGACTTTTTTTTTTTTTCGAGTTCCTGGGATTGTTTTGGTGTTCAGCTCAAACTCCAGTAGAGTAGAGCTTCCAGCCTTCTGCGCAGCCAGCCACTGAAATTACTCTGTTAAAAAATGAGAAAATGCCTTCATTGCTGTTTATGAATATGATTCTGAAGACGA
>NC_089800.1:50774898-50802398 GCF_029633855.1 Hoplias malabaricus
CCCCTTGGCTTCCTGAGATTGTGGCTCGGCTGCAAACAGAAAAACAAGTGAGGAGAGAGAAATGGAGAGATGTAGAAAAAGGAGAAGGAGGTGAGAGTGAGATGCAGAGAGAGAGTGAGTTCTCAGGATGTCCTGTTTTGATTAGTGCTAGCATCACTGTTCTTTAGGAGAAATATGACACTCCCAGGATCAGGAGAGTTTAAGATGACTTTCGACCTTTTTTTATTGGACTTTTCCACACACTCTGAACTGTGGGGCAGGGATACATCAGCACACACTCCTACACACACTGATATTCTGGGCTCTCACTCGTACAAACACACACCAAATTGTCCATTGAAAGCAGTCAGATGTTTGTTTGTTTTAACCGTGTGTACCTCTGAAGCGTAGGAATGCTTAGAACATCAGAAAGTGCGGAAGTTCTCATGACAGCTGCGGTATTGTTCACAATCTCCGCTGTCCATCCTCTGGATTTCTAACAAATTTCTCACAATTGCCTAGAGAAAATAAGGCCACCTGTTTGTGGGAAGGTATGGCTGTCGTAGGGGATCAGGAACACAAAAAAAAGTTCTCAAGTTTCTCAAGTTCTCAGCATGTCTGTGGAATCTTGTCTTGATTAACTTTTTTGAAAACATGCTTCACTTCTGCAGGTTATAATAATTAAAATAATAACAATAATCTTTCTTTATATAGTGCCCTTTATACATAAATTCAGCTCAAAATGCCTTACAAGTTTAAATTATGAAATATAAAATAAATAAATAAATAAATAAAATGCGTAATATATATAATAAAATAAATTACAAATAAATGGGTAAGCAGTTCAACGGAAACAAAATATTTTTATATACATTAGGATTTTAAAAAATGTATATATATATATTTGGTAGATTACTTCTTTGTTGTAACAATACTTCTTGGCAATAAATCTTATACCATTGGAAAGCCTGTTAAGTTCTCTTTTAAATGGTGCTACATTTGTAAGGAACATGCATTTGTGGGATGAGCAGTAGAGTTGAGTATTTGGGTTGCACCCATGAAATATTTGCCAAATCCTCTCTGCCAAAGCCAAACAGCTTATTGTGTGTGATGGTGTGGGGCGGCATCTCCCTCACTGGAAAAACAGTGCTTGTCATCATTGGAGGCAATCTCAATGTAGAGAGGTAAAGATGAAATTCTGCAACCAGTAGCAATCCCATATCTCCACAGTCTGGGACCGAACTCTATCCTCCAAGATGACACCGCTCGTCCCCCACAGAGCAGGGTTTATCGAAGACTACCTCCAGAATTTGGGAGTGGAGAGGATGGAATGGCCTACCAGCTCCCGACCTCAACCCCATTGTACACTTGTGGGATCAGCTTGGGCATGCTGTTCGTGCCACAGTGACTTGTGACAAATGCTGGTTGAAGAATGGGATGCCATCCCAGAGCTGTGTGTGACTAGACTGGTGACCAGCATGAGGAGGAGGTGCCAGGCTATTGTGGCTGTGCATGGTTCTTCCACACACTACTGAGGCTCCTGTCTGTTAAATTAATAAATTGTTAAATTGCCACTATGTCTTGTTTCTTCAAGCTTCAATCATCCAGTCACCACACACCAACCGAGTCAATGGCAGAATGAGCTGTCTGGCTTTGGCAGAGAGGATTTGGCTAAATTTTCATGGGCGCAACCCACTCACTCAGCTCTAATGCTCATCCCAACAAATGCATGTTCCTTATAAGTGTGGCCCCATTTAAAAGGGAAATTAACAGGCTTTTCAATGGTATAAGATTTATTGCCAAGAAGCATTGTTACAACAAAGAAATAATCTACCAAACAAACATTTTCTTACATTGTGTGCTTTGTTTATGTATATATGTATGTATATGCCATTTACATGTGCTTAGAAAGAGCAAACAAATAAATAAATGCACAGAAATGAATTAGAACTGGATCAGACATTTTTACCACCAAAATGTAGTAATTTTTAAAAATATTTATAAATTTCAATTGTAATTTTCATTAATTTTGTCCAGTTTTTTCAATTTATTTATATATTTTTTGAATTGCAACTCTGCAAGATCAAATAATCCTTTATTATTCCCATGATGGGGAAATTTGCAGTGTTACAGCAGCTTTGGAAGCAGTATACAAAAATAATATGTTACTAATAATATTAAATAAAATGACAATATTTGGAAAGAATCAGAGGAGAACGGTCCCCTGTGATTCTTCGTTCCACCCAAGGTTGTTCCTCCAGCTTCCTCCAGGTGTTTTCCTGCCACTGCTGCCTTTAGCTGCTCACCTGGTGCTTTCTGATTTACATCGTCATCTGCTCTGATACTATTTCTGTAAAGATGCTTTGAGTCACCCTAACTCACGCGCTAATCAATACACCTGCAATGTGGGCAGTGTCCTGTAGGAAGTTTGACAGGCAGGTAAACCATCCAGTTATTTTGTTCAGTCTGAGTGAAATGATTGGACGGGGTTTTACAGCCCTGTCGCCTATGTAGAAAAAGAACATTCGTATTTATATGGTCAGGACATTTAATTTACTGATTGTTACCGATCCCCCATTTCCGGTCGTGACCGATGTGAATATTCCCTCCAGCACCGATGTTTAAAAAATGTAGCACACTTTGTAAATGTTGTTGTAATATTATTCTGCTGGCTACTGCATTTGAGTGTCATAACGTCTCCACTTCCTGTATCCGTCATTTCAAATTAAAAGCCCTCTGCAAAGTTTTCATAAAAGTCTGAAGCGGCAGCAGTAACTCTGTTGGACTGAGCAGAACTGTTTTTATTTGCCATGATTGTGAATATTTAGCTACTCTAGCACTTCAAAGTGTTATTGGGATTTTATTACTTGTTTAGAAATGTTCTATTTTTACTGCTGCAATGCTGCACTAGGTGGAATTTATTTGAGCTGTTTGTGAAGAAACCTTCTGTTTACTTTGTTATAAAAAAATAGTAATATGAAGCAGCAGCTTGGATGCAGGCAATCCAGAGTGGGCTGATTTTAATAACTATAATGTACGTGAAATGTGCACTATATAACTGTACCATCTAGGTAAATATAAGTATTGGATCGGGAGCCAGTATCAGCAGTTAATCAATGTTAAAAGACTCAAATCGTTTGGGGGGGGGGGGGGGGGGGGGGGAATCTTGATCGGGACATCACTAACAAAAACTGTTTATGAAACAAATCACCCATTCCACCTTTAATATTTCACCACTGTCCAGATCCATGTTTGTGGATGTTTAGTTTACTTTATCATTTGAACACGCTGTGTGAAAATGTCATGACGAATGGACCAATAGAAGTGCTCTAAAATGAAATGCTCTTTCCATTGAAAGTTAAGAAGGGTTTTCCTTCTCCTTTAAAGGTGCTATTTTGGAGATACATGTTTTTCATTGGACAGCGATGATTTATTACTTATGCAAATATTTAACTTGAGTTAAAATGTCCCAGAATCCCAGTGTCACTGTGGAACTGGGCCTTGCTGAGACTTGTGTGTATGTGTGTGTGTGTGTGTGTGTGTGTGTGTGTGTGTGCAGATGTTGATAGTAGGCTACTACTCCCCATAGATGTCTTACTCCAGCAGTTGGGCCACTGAAGCCATGGCCTGTTTCTGCCTGTCAAACAGACACCACACCAGGGGATGCTAGTGTGGACGAGGGTCAGCAGAGAGGCTTATTGTGTGCGTGTGTGTGTGAGTGTGTGTGTGTGTGCATGTTTTTCTCCCTCTGTGTTTAGCGGGTCATGAAAGAAGCTAATGAATTTTATCGCAGTTCCCATGTCTTGCTCTCTCTCTCTCCCATTCCTCTTTCCTGTTCTCTCTCCCTCTCTCTCTCTCTCACACACACACACACACACACACACACACACACACAAACGCACACAGCCACAGCCCTATACACATACACACACACACAGCCCCAGAGAGTCCCATGTCTTCACATGGGCCCCCAGGTTTTCATCTGATCTCCTCGCTCTAGTGGAGCCCTGGCTGGGCTAAAGTTTAAATTTAGCTCCCTGTCTGCTCCAGTGCAGGCCTCCAGGGAGTGAGAGATGGAAGGAGAGGAGAAGAGAGGAGGATAGGAGAGGAGCGGCGTGGAGGAGAGGAGGTTGTTTTCTTGCCTGTTCCCTTGGCTTGAGCACGTGAATGAGAGAATGAAGGAGTGGACGCTTTTGGGAAAAACGAGGGAGACGTCTCATTCGTCAGTGAAAAGAGATACTGCGCTGACACTGGGAGAAGGTCTAGCCAAGCTCAACATTGACTCCAGACACACACGCACTCACACACACACACACACACACACACACACACACACACACACACACACACACACACACAGGGCAATGGAGAATCTTATCTTAAATTTCCATATTCAGATATTCCATACTCTTGCAGTTATTGTTGTTGATGTATTCTGTCTCTCTCTCTCTTTGTTTTTCTGTGATAATGTGAGAGAGAAATAAATATGTGATGTCTCAGGAAATAGTGCAAAACGCTTAAGGATGCTGTAATGTAATGTGCAAACAGATGGAGCAGATTTGGGGATAAAATGACTTCAGGGGCATCGCTGTAGCGCTGGGTTGTGAGTTCGAGTCCCATCTCGGGTCACTGTCTGTGAAAGGTGTGGTGAGTGTGCTTTCCCTGTGTCTGATTTGGGATTCCCTGGGGATTCCCTGCTCCGCTTTCCTCCCACAGTTTAACACACACTCTGGTAGGTGGAGTCGTGATAGTGTCCACAGGTGTGAGTGAATGGGTGACTGGGTGAGTGTGTGTGTTGGCCTGCGATGGACTGGTACCCGGTACAGAGGCTCCAGCTCCACTGCAAACCTGAACAGGATGAAGTGGTTAGAATAAATGAATGAATGAATGAAAAGTGACTTACAATACACAGAGAAAGTAAAAACATCTTAATTTCATAATAAATGTCATAGGATACAAATTACACCAGACCAGTTTGGCTTCTCAGCCACTAGGGGGGCTCCAATTGTAGGCTTGGAATTTAGCAAAGACACACACACACACACACACACACACACACACCTGTCAAGTCCCATCCAGCATCTGCAGGTATATGTGTGTTTGTTTGTTTATGTGTGTGTGTGTGTGTGTGTGTGTGTGTGCCAACAGTTTGCCCATCAATCGCTGACAGCTGACAGTTTAATCTGAGCATCCAGGCAGGTCATTACTGAACCACAGGATCAACCAATCGCATCAACGATCAATAACAAAGAGAGAGAGAGAGAGAGAGAGAGAGAGAGAGGAGAGAGAGAGGAGAGAGAGAGAGAACTAGAGCAAGGGAAAGAAAGCTATGTGGAGAGAGATTAAGTGTGTGTGTGTGTGTGTGTGTAGGAGGGTAGTTGTGTATGTGAAGGTCAGCTTTGGGCAGTTGACAAACAGGCTGTCAGATGCACAAAGATGGGAGGTTTCCACACCTACACACACACCTGAAAACACACACACACACACACACACATGGTAGTGAAATACCGACCTCTTCTGCATACACTTCTTTTTAACTTGCTCACCCTCCTCCACTACATCACTCATAAGTTTGATTGAATGTGCTGTTGGGGGATTTAATGCGGATGTGAGATTATAAATTCCCCATACAAGCCTCCTGGTGTGTGTGTGCGTGTGTGTGTGTGTGTGTGTGTGTGTGTGTGTGTGTTTACGGTTCATAGGTCTGTGCAGAGTCATGGACTTATAAAACACACATTCAAAAACAAGTTCAGAAGAATGAAAATGAATTTGTGTGAATTTCTCCAGAACCACCACATTGCCCACGTGCCTGGGCCTCTTTGGAAAGTGGGGGTGACTGTGGTAACGACCCGTGGTGGTCAGGTCCAGCCTGTGTTTACTCTGCCCCCCCCAAAGCCAGGCTGCGGCCCGCTAACCAGCAGCATTCCACCCACTTTATGGGGAATATTAAGTTTCATAAGCCAATGAATGTCATTTTGGCCCGCTTGCTTTTCCAGCACTGTCCCAGCGTTGGCCGAGAGTTCTCCCTGCATTTCCTCAGAGTTTACTGGACAGCGGAGGAGAGAGTGATGTGGTAAAGTGAAAGAGAGAGAGAGTGAAGAACGATGTCTTTTTCTTTGTCATGTAAATGATCCATTTCTGTGATACCTGGTTTGGTAACACAGTAAGATGTATTAACAATGAGGCTACATTTGTTAACAGCACTTAAAAACATAGTTTATGCTTGCAATCAAGAAATGCTTTTTATAAATACAAACTGGCTCAGTCCGGTATGCTAGGCTTTTTCTCTCTCTGCTCATGGCCAAGGCATCTGGAGTTGTTTTAGACAATGGACAGAACTCCAAATGTTGAGAAGCATAAACCAAAATGAGGATATTGCTTTATTCCTGCTCCATAGATGGTTAATATTGACGTATTTTTGCTGTTTCAGATGACTTAAGGTGGAAATGTCCCCAAACTCCAGAGATGGCTAACTGCATTACAGAAAGTGCTACAAAACTAAGCAACACAAGTTACTAATGAGTCTCTGTGGTAATTCAAACAGTGAATAAAAAATTACAGACACGTACAAACAACAGTCGTTGTTTTTCCTCAAACACACCGTTCCACCTTAAAAGATTCAGAGCTTAGAGCTTCCCCACCATCAAAGACGTTCCCTTTAAGACAGTAATAAGCGTTACTAAACATTCAAGTAAAGTCACAATTAATCCCTAAGCAATGATAGAAACAAGAGTAATATTTTGACTGTTTTACCTGCATTAAGAGACAGACACAGAGTGCTTTTAAATAGAGCCACAGTTCTGCGATCTAAAAGCGGGTGAATACGTCTATAATAATGCTACGTTAATACTGAAAGGCAAACAGAAGGATATTTTTGAGAATGGTGACTGGGAAAAGGAAGAGGGAGGGAATGATAGAGAGATACAGAGACAGATATGGAAAGAGGGAGTGAGAGAGACAAGAGAATGACAGGTTAACAAACATTACAAAGATAGAGTGTGAGAGTGGGAGCGAAAGAGAGCGAGAAACGGAGAAAAGGAAAGATGCGTAAAGATGGAATGTGAATATAATTAGTATAGTAGTATTCATTTTTTATCATTATTTATCACATTTGTTTTTTCATAAACTTTTGTTTATACTTCATTCGTTTTTTCTTTGTTTTGTTGTTTCTTTTGTAGTCATTTAATACCTAAATCATTCTTTTTTATTTTTTGTTTCTTTCTTTTCTGTTTTTCTTTAAACATTTCTTTTTTCTGTCTTTCATTTTTTTCTTTCTTTCTTCATATAACTTTCTTTCATTCTTTTTATACTTTCTTTGTTTTTTCTTCATTCCTTTTTCTTTTTCTTTATTACTTTGTTGTCTCTTTCTCTTTCCTTTCTTTCTTTGATTTTTCTTTTCTCTTTCATACTTAAGTTTTTTCTTAATTTTTCTTTCTTTCATTCTTTTTTCTGTTTTCTTTCTTTCTTTCTTTCTTTCTTTCTTTCTTTCGTGCAGTTTTTGATGATTCATTTAAGTCTGAATCTGATAGGAGCAACTTTCCACACCTCTGTGGCTGAGATGATGAAAACAACAGGAAATAAAATGCGGAGAGGATTGCTGCTGTTTTGCGGGCGACGGTGCGGATTTTATTTGATGTTGGTGTTTAATCAGACGGCTGTCGGGGGGAATTCTCCTCGGCCCGATTCGCTAATCCAGCAGACGGAGCGTTTGGGATCGGACCGTTCTGAAAGAAATGTAATTTCTCTCCTTCCTGATTTGATCAGGAGCGAGGGGGCGAGCGAACGAGTGTAAATGTTTAAAGAGGGAGTGGGCGAAGGAAGAGAAAAGAGGCTGAATTCTATTACAGGTGTCCCCCGTGCACAAGCTCCTGCCTGCAGTGCATTGTGGGTATTAATCTAATTCTGATTTGGGAATCTCTCCTGATTGGAACGTTTTGAAGCGTTAGAGACTGGGAGGAGAGTTTTTAGTTTGAAAATGGATTGCTGCAACAACAGTGAGTGTGTGTGTGTGTGTGTTTGTGTATTTGTGTATTTGTGTGTTTGTGTGTGTGTGTGTGATTGTGTTTATACTTGTTTTTGTAGCTTCTTAGGACAATAAAGTCCTGATTTTGCAGGAAAATTTGTATAAAACGAAGGAACAAACTCCACAACATTCAAAAATGAACTAGGTTTTGGGTTAAACCAAGAGAATTCTTATTAAACATCAGATATATAATAAAAAAATGCATATTTCTTTATAGGAGAAGGCAGTAGATGCTTAAATCTCAGTAGAAGTTAATATACCAATCTTACCACAAAAAAAACAATAAAGTTTTGATGAGACTATATATAAAATAATGTATATATATATATATATATATATATAGAGAGAGAGAGAGAGAGGTCCAGCTTTGTTGCTGGTGACATCAGAACAGCTGAGGGCAGTGCAGGCTTTTCATCAATAGATTACTTACATGACATATCCATGTGTGTGTGTGTGTGTGTGTGTGTGTGTGTTTGATCTCTCGTTGCAGCAGAAACAGCTGTTGAAATGTCTGTCTGTGATTAATCTGTGTAAGACTGCAAAGCTACAGCGAACTTCTGCCACTTATTGATTCGTCTGGACTCAACACCACGATCAGTGACAGTGTGTCCACGAGTGTGTCTGTGTGTGTGTGTGTGTGTGGGAGGAGAAGGTCAGCTGAGTGAAAGTAAAAGGGACTAATAGATTTAATCTGTTTTTAGAGAAAGTGACAGAAAGAGAAGCTGAATAAAAGAATGAGAGGCGCCTGGACGTCTGTCCTAAGCTCTGATGGGTTTTATCTCTTATTCCTCAATGAATGGAGTGATGGGCGTTAAAGGTCAGAAGTCAGTGATGCTGAGGTTCATGACTTCTTCAAAATTGGGTGTGCTTCGAACTGTTTACTGAAGTCCTGTGTTAACCACTCACACAGAGGAGAGAGTTAAATACCGTATAGTTGCTTAAGTTAAAGTAACACCAACTGAAATATACTTTACTCATTGTTTCGTATTGTATTTTATAGAGGTGACCAAGTGTGGCACTTTCATTTATAATAAAGAATATAGCTATATATTTGTTGGGTCTGTGTACCTTTGCGCCATTCCATTATCATTTCCAAATGGGAAACATGGAAAATGGAAAACAGCCTAGTACTGATTTGTAAACAGGGAATCACGAGGAAATAAAACAGGAAAATGCTCCGGTTTCTGGGCTATGATCTGTCGACTTGTTGTGTGTTCACTTTCACCTTCACCCACAGCTCTCTGCTTTGTTCCTCCTTAGAACCGCAGTCTGAAATCACTTTACACACAACTCTGCAGTATCTGCCACTGTGTCTCAGGATTGTGGGTTGTACTTTAGAAGTGTAATGAGTTTCCCTCTCTCGTCTTCACCATCCTGTCCGGTCTGTTTCCGAAGCCGTTGTCCCTCTGCAACAGTCACAGAGCCAGAACAGAGCCAGTGAAGATGAGTCAACTCCCAAAGATTTGATTCTTCCAGCGTATGTACAGCGGTGGCTGTACTGTGGTAGTTGTAGTGTGTTTGCAGATATGTGTAAGTACAAAGCTTGTGACTCCTGCTAGTAGTTTTTTCCCTGGCTCTTTGTGAGGGTGAAGTTGGCCACCCCCAGTGTAGTGTAGTGTTTTTAGAAGTGAAGACAACAGTATGAACGTCTGCATTACAGATTTCATTCTTGGAAATGATTGCTGTTGCCTTCGGTGATGATGATTCTTGTATAAACATGGCAGAGTCTTTTGTTTTTAACTCTACAGAGCCACGGTTCTTTAGAGCTGAACGATGCCAGAGGCCAGTCCGTGTTTTCAGTGGCTCTACGTTCTCTGTATTAACAAGAGACTTGACTGTGCTTTGGTATACATCCAGCTAATGTAGTGACCTCTGGGTTTCCCTAGACATTACTGCTGTATCATGGGAGACTTTAATGCTCTCAGGATTGTTCTGGAACTCCATTTTAGGATTAAGACACTGTGGAAGTCATCATTTATATCTCAGATTTTTTAAGTGGCTGATCCCTGCGTGGCAAATTAATGAGTTTTATTGGTACAACAGTTGTAAGAATGCTGGCAAAATCCCACTCATAATAAAGAGACATTGGTGGTTTTTATTTTACAATTCCTACACTTTGATTGTGTTCTAAGTTTCAAATGATGTCACCCAGAGTATTAGCACAGATTAGATGTGTATTCTTTAATTAACATTAGCACATTTGCACTAATGATGCCGTTAGAATCACACCAGTTAACATTCGCAGCAAAACAGTTCAAGCTCAGTCCAGCCACGCTGGATAGTGGTGAGTTCTAAGGACTGGGAAATGTGTGTATCTGTGATGTTATTTATAATTAGGAAAAACCCTATCCACCAGCGCTTTATCCTTTGCCCTGCAGGTCTGAGCTGATAAAGCTGACTCCAGGCTGTGTCTCTGCTGTCTCAGGCTGAGGACTTTTTTTTTTTTTTCTCTGTTAGGGTGACTTTAGGAAAAGGCGAAAGAGCGTTGCTGTTTAGAAGTGAGTTTGATTTACTCACTAATTATTCAGAAGTGTTGCCAAAGAGAACCTCAGTGTGTACAACTCCAGCTGAATTCTCCCGCGGTGAATCTTTCTGTAAAATGACTTTTATCTTGTCTTTTCCCCGGCTGGTCTTTACCAGCAATTTGTCTGATTATTTGTAGGGTGTAAATTACAGAGGCGACATTGAAGGCATCACACTGAGATGAAAACCAGGGTTTACTGTTTGAATCTGGGAAAATTTAGTAGCTGCGAGTTGCTTTAAACACACTTTGGAGAGAAAACCTGGATTCTCCTAAGGTCTGGAGTCCTTTTCCACAGGATTTATTGCTCTCTGGTCTTTGTCGTTCATCATTTCATTTGTCATTTAATAACTTAGTGCTTTGGTTTGGATGTTTCCTCGCTACACTTTATTTCTCTGCTTTTTACAGCAATAGTGGTGTACTGTTATCCATATTATTATATCTTTTTACTTTTCATTTTCTGGTGGTTTTACTACAGTTTGAAATGCTTAAGGTACACTATCTGTCCCAACACTAGTGTGTAATATATTCATTCTTATATTTATATACATTGTATTTTTTATGTTTTTTGATTTATTATAATATTTATCAATTTTTTCTTATTTTCCCATACTTTTTTTTTAGCTTTTCTATTATCATTGTACTATAGTATCACCTTTGCACTAAACAAAAAAAGAAAATAATAATCTCAGTTATTGTCCTTTGGCATATTTTGACTAAGGTTGGAAATGTCACCTGCTCATATCACTGTGTTAAAATTTTATTTACAGTCAGCCATTAAAAATAACTTGGAAAATATGTTGGTTTAATTAAATTATACAAAAAAGAAAGATCATTTATTTTCCTTCTTTAAAAATGACTGCTGGAGATTATTTTGAAGACAAATATTGATTTATTTCACTGGATTTTCTCTTCAGAAAGGACTTTAGGGCTTTAATTTTTTTACAGCCTTTTTTTTGGCTTTTTAATTTTCATGTGTTATACAACACTTTACACATATCACACACACACACACACAGACTGTCATTCTTGGCTATTATATGTGTCCAAAGACTTCATTATTCATGTCTAAGCCAGACATGTGCACACTCTCACAGACAGACACACACACACACACACACACAGGTATGGAAGTCATCACTTGTGTGTCAGAGGTCAGTCTCATTACCCTGTTTTTAGTGAAAACTTTCAAACCTGTGTTTAATATGACACTGAGCAAGGGGCCTGCACACACACACACACACACTCACATACACACACACACACACACACACACACGCATACATGTACACCTCCGTCACGGTCTGTCTGTAAATGTATTTTAGAATAAATCATGACCAGCCCTTCTACCCCTTAAAACAGGCCCCTCTCACACACACACACACACACACACACACCACTAATGTACGTTTTTTAGCCTCCTTCCTTCATAACCAAAAAAGTTGATGAAGATGAGGAGCTGCAGTAAAAGTGTGTGTGTGTGTGTATGTGTGCGCGTCTGCATGTGTGTTTGGCTTGCACATGACGGGTGTTTCCTGATGTTAAACATCTCTACATAAAGCCATTAGAGAACAGGGGCTCTATTCATTCACACTGAAGTGATATGTACGTACACACACACACACACACACACACAAACACACACACACACACACACACACAGACACACACATACACACATACATACACACCTTTTCCAAATGCACACACCTCTCACACACATGTGCCCATATTTCAGCCTCACACCACTGTCCACCTGCACACACCACATTTTCAGACACTAACACAATGTTTTCATTCTGTGCAAAGAGCATCAGTAATGTGTTCATTAACAGCTCAGTTTTGTGAAATCACTGTTTCACCCATTGCCAGGCCACAGGAACGCAGCATGTCTCAGACACACACTGGGTACTTAGTGGATGTCATCATCTGAACAAAACCTTCAATAAACACTCAGAATTTTCAGGTTTACAACACATTTTGCATGGAAGTAAAAACAGCAGTTTCTATTAACACTGTGTTATAACTGAACGATTGCTGGGCCACACAGACCACACCCACTAAGTAAATCTTGTCGCATATAGTTACACTGAAAAGCAACATTTCCTTCTCATGTACGGCAGCGTTATTTGTTCCAAGAGCAGCGCTCTCCTTGTGTTCCAAATCATCACTATCCAAAGAAAGACGTGTATCTGCAAGTTTGTGGACTTTAGTTTACTACATCATTTTGCATCCAATTAAAAATAGCATCTGTTCTTAACACTTTGTGAAAATTTCATGATGAATGAGCCAATGGAAATGCTCCAAAAAAAGACTTTGTCCTTCTCCTGAAAAGTTACTGTTTTGGAGATACATGCTTTTCATTTGGAGAGGAGCAATTGTCAAAACCATTTGCTCACCCATCCAAATTGAATTCAGGTGTTCCAATCACTTCCATGCCCAAAGTTGTGTTAAACAAAGCATCTAGACAAGCACACTGCCTCTGTAAACATGTGTGGAAGAATGGGTTACTTTCAGGAGCATAGTACCATGACAGAATGCCACTTGTGCAAGTCCAGTCATGAAATTTCCTCTCTACTACGATTGGAAACCACAGCAACTCAGCCACGAAGTGGAACGCCACATAAAAAAAAAATTGAAAGAAAGGGGTGAGCTGATGCTTATAGGTCACCAACTTTTGGCAGAGTCATTCACTACAGACCTCCAAACGTCATGTGGCCTTCAGATTATATCAAGAACAACGCGTAGAGAGCTTTATGGAATGGGTTTCCATGGCCGAGTAGCTGAATCCCAGCCTTACATCACTGAGCACAGTGCAAAGCGCCAGATGTAGTGGTGTAAAGCACACCGCCACTTGACTCTACAGCAGTGGAGACATGTCATCTGGAGTGACGATTTACTCTTCTCTATCTGGCAATCATTAATAATTAAGTTTTAGTGTAATTCCTGGAAATCCTCAGTTGTTATTCTCTTGTTGCTCACTATAAATTGATCTGAGTACGAATAGGAACTGTTCAGTGCAGTGCATTGTGTATTAATTGTTACGTAGACTTTACTCTGTACGTACAGAGGAAGTACACTCTAAAACATGGTATGTCACACTGTAAGAACAGAAAAAATACACTGTTACTACAGGGAAAATACAGTGTAAAAAAGGCCGAATTAATAAGTGTTGCTCAACATTTCTTTGAGGATTTCATGGCACTCAGCTGTAGGAAGATATTGAGCTCTATTAGTTTTGGATCACCAAAGCCACAGTAACTCATCCTACTGCAGAGAACACAGTGACCCACATCTAATCACCATTAGAGCAGAACGTTATTAAACATAATGTAATAAGTAACTCAGTGTGAATGGCTAAACCAGGAGTTCACTAATAGACGGACTGCGGTCCAGATCCAGGCAGACGCTGTCGAATCTGGACCTGGGCCTGTGACTAATAAACTACAGAGAGCTATTTTATTTTAAACCTTGTGTTTATTTGAACTGAGTATTTATTATTTAAAATTCTTCCAAATACATGTGAAAAGTGACAAATATTGTTGAAATATTGAACTGTATTTGATTTGACATTCAGCTGTTAACTATATAAAATGTTAATATAAATACTTGGCTACTTCAGTAAACAGGATACGGCTCTGATCGCAACAGTAAAGTTAGACTTCATGACGTTCCAGGCCTTGGCTCGAGGAGATTTTCTCTAAATGGACCCCTAAAGAACCCTCTAATGCACTTGTGTAGAAGCACACACTGCATTTATGTATTTGAGAAAATGAAAATAATTATCACCCATGGACACGGGGGGGAAAGTAAAAATACTCTGGACGTCAGTGTCTCAGACCGGAATTAAGCCTGGTTCTGGACCATCACTCATTCTGAAAACAGAGTGACGGACAAAGTCCAGGACTAACTCTAATTCCTGACCAGGAACTGACCACAGCTGCTGATTTGACCAGTTCTGAAACTGAAGGTACAAACAAAAAGTGTGAAATGCAGGCTCATGTTTAATTCTTTCCATGGTACTTCATCTTACATGCACACACACACACACACACACACACAGAACACAGAACCCCTCATAAAGCTCTTTCCATGATACACTGACATGTGACAGAAAACAAGTCTTCTGTTCAAAGACTGCCTAGGTGGTCGGGACCTGGTGTGAGTGTGTGTGTGTGTGTGTATGTGTGTGTGGAAACACTCAGACGGACACAGGGGGACCAGACTGACGCAGGACATAAACAGGCACGAGTCCTACTGAAGGAGGCCATTGTCTGTGTGTGTGTGTGTGTGTGTGTCTGTCTGTCTGTGTGAGTAACAGAGCACATAGATGTAGGATGTTCTGGTAGCTGTTGTTGGGCATGTGGGAGAGAATGTGTGTATGATTGTGTGTTTCACTGAAGGACATGATGTCACATGATGAGGTGTTTTGGTAAGTGTGGAAAAGCAAGACATGAAAATGTGTATGTGGGTGTGTGTGTGTGTGTGTGTGTGTGTGTGTGTGTGTGGCCATCCCGTCTATAAACATTTTGCAATAAAAATAAATATATATAAAAATAATGCCCCTGATTAGCAGGTGTGAATCTGTGTATGACACACTCCAACCGAATAAAAACAAACTGAAACCTGTGTGTGTGTGTGTGTGTGTGTGTGTGTTTGGATCAGTTCAACACCTCTGCCCACACATTCAGCTTTCAGAAGCATTGCATATGCTAGAACACACACTTTCCTCACTTTGAGGGAAGAAAAACAACAACAAATCACAGCACTGGGAAAATACACTTTAATTCATTCATGTTAAAAGAAGTAAAACGGCTGCAGACAAGAAACACCTGGTTTAGATTCGCCTCACAGATCGAAGACAAGAAACAACACAGTGGTGTAGTACATGCAGCGTGTTTAAGGCGTAAACAACGCACAACTCCACCGTTGCACCTCTCGCCCGAGAAGGAACAGGGGGGAGATATAGTCCTTTTAATCTGTGTAGCACCTACAGTAAAAAGTACTTCACAGAACAAAACACAGCAAACCAGAATTAAAAAAAAGAATACATCACTTAAAGGTAGTGTACACAATTCTGAAAAACTACAGCATAACAAATTGCCCCCTCCTGTTTGTGTTCATTCAGAAGCTCCACATATTTTAAGGTGGAATGGTGTGTTTGAGTAAGAAGTGACTGTAGCTTATTGGTGGCTGAAGTGTAAATTGTCTGTAAATATTTATTCACTGTTTGAATTACCACAGAAACTCATTTGTAACTGGAGCTGTTTTGTTTTGTAGCACTTTCCTCATTTTATAAAAATGTTTTGAATTAAAATCGTGGACATCACCTCGACATAAACGTAGACATAAAGCTTAATATGAAAGTAGAAAAAATAGAGGTTTTAGAATAGATTTCTTAGAATTTATACTCTACATAGCACTACTGTTCTCTCAAATCTCTGATAATATTTGGAGATGTGCGAGTAAATAAGGAAACAAAGTGTTAGTGATATGATGCCCCGCCTTGTGGAGACCTCCCTGAATATGACACATTCATGCAAGGGTGTAGAATTAGCATGGACCGAGGTGACGTGTCTCTACATATATCCAGCAATCATTGAATTGTACCCAACAATAATTTGATCCCCTCCAAAAAAAAAAAACCCTGACATGTCAATATCTCATTGACCTAGAGGTACAGAAAGGGTTAAATCACCTCCCGTAACACATTGTACAGCAGTGTGATTGGCTATGCCTTTCCATGCTCTCACGTGAGAATCAGTGCCAAAAGTGGAAGGAAATCTTTTCAGATTCCCACTCCGGGTGACTGTCTGTGAGGAGTGTGGTGTGTTCTCTCTGTGTCTGCGTGGGTTTCCTCCGGTTGACTGTCTGTGAGGAGTGTGGTGTGTTCTCCCTGTGTCTGCGTGGGTTTCCTCCAGGTGACTGTCTGTGAGGAGTGTGGTGTGTTCTCCCTGTGACTGCGTGGGTTTCCTCCAGGTGTCTGTCTGTGAAGAGTGTGGTGTGTTCTCCCTGTGTCTGCGTGGGTTTCCTCCGGGTGACTGTCTGTGAGGAGTGTGGTGTGTTCTCCCTGTGTCTGCGTGGGTTTCCTCCGGGTGACTGTCTGTGAGGAGTGTGGTGTGTTCTCCCTGTGTCTGCGTGGGTTTCCTCCGGGTGACTGTCTGTGAGGAGTGTGGTGTGTTCTCCCTGTGTCTGCGTGGGTTTCCTCCATGTGACTGTCTGTGAGGAGTGTGGTGTGTTCTCCCTGTGTCTGCTTGGGTTTCCTCCATGTGACTGTCTGTGAGGAGTGTGGTGTGTTCTCCCTGTGTCTGCTTGGGTTTCCTCCAGGTGACTGTCTGTGAGGAGTGTGGTGTGTTCTCCCTGTGTCTGCGTGGGTTTCCTCCGGGTGACTGTCTGTGAGGAGTGTGGTGTGTTCTCCCTGTGTCTGCGTGGGTTTCCTCCGGGTGACTGTCTGTGAGGAGTGTGGTGTGTTCTCCCTGTGTCTGCTTGGGTTTCCTCCATGTGACTGTCTGTGAGGAGTGTGGTGTGTTCTCCCTGTGTCTGCGTGGGTTTTCTCCAGGTGACTGTGAGGTGTGTGGTGTGTTCTCTCTGCATCTGCGTGGGTTTTCTCCAGGTGACTGTGAGGAGTGTTGTGTGTTCTTGCTGTGTCTGCGTGGGTTTCCTCCCAGTGACTGTCTGTGAGGAGTGTGGTGTGTTCTTGCTGTGTCTGCGTGGGTTTCCTCTGGGTGACTGTCTGTGAGGAGTGTGGTGTGTTCTCCCTGTGTCTGTGTGGGTTTCCTCCCAGGCTCCAAAAACACACGTTGGTAGGTGTATTGGTGACTCAAAAGTGTCCATAGGTGTGAGTGTGTGAGTGAATGTGTGAGTGTGTGTGTTGCCCTGTGAAGGACTGGCGCTCCCTCCAGTGTGTGTTCCTACATTGCGCCCAATGATTCCAGGTAGACTCTGGACCCACCGTGACCCTGAACTGGATAAGCGCTTACAGATAATAAATGAATTAATTAATGAATTAAATTGTAATTTTTTGTATTCCGATTAATTTAATAGCACATAGAATAGCAAATGTGGTATATCAGTCCTTTTCCGTTTTATCATGGAGCAATGAGAAAACTACAAATAAAAGGTCCTTTACACATTTAATCACATTAGTAACACTAGGTTTTTATGAAACCAAAAGTGGTTCTTCTATGACCTCACTCAAAATAATAGTGCTCACCTTTTGTAGCACTGTTATTTTTAAGAATGTATAGTGTGGTGTTTTATAAAAATATTATCATTTGCAGAAACAACTGTTTGTAAAATGCCTTTTGACACAAGTTAAAGTTGACTTTTTTTTTCAATAAAACTGAGAATGTTTCCTCACCGTTTGCTGCTCTCCAGTCGGTTTGTGCTGGGAACTGTCTAATTTGTTTACCAAGCCCCCATGTCTGTAAATGAACAAAGAGTCTCGGTCCTGTAAGCTTTATCTCTCTTTGCTCATGGCAGAGAAATGGCATGTGGAGGTTTTTATACAACAGAGAGTCTCCAAAAGTTGAAAAGCAGGAACCGAGATGAGGATGTTGCTCTATTGTGGCTTCATAGGTGGGTAACATTGACTTATTTTTCAATTACAGTTACATTACTTAAGGTGGAACTGACTTCAGGAGAGCGCTACCTGCATGAAAGTAAACACAGAGGGAACGTGCTACAAAACTAAACAGCTTGAGTTACAAGTGAGTTTCTGTGGTAATTCAAACAGTGAATAAAAAACTTACAGACAATTACACTTCAGTCGCGTACAAACAACAGTGGTTTTTCTTCTCAAACCTTAAAAGACACAGAGCAAACAGAGAGAACAGCATTTCCCCAAAAGTGCAAGTCCCTTTTAAGATATCTTTTATTGTCAGGTTTAAAACTGTTTATAAATAATAAATCATTGCTGAATAAGTGCAGTATGAATGTGAGTAAATCTTTTCAGCATCTGGACAGTAGTGTTTACTCCCTGCTGCAGATCACACTAAATCCTCACACACTTTCCTCAGACTGGTAGTTCAGTGGTAGAAGTTCAGTGCACTTCTGTTTATGTTTGTGAACATTATGATGGATCTTGTTTTGTACCAAATGGAGTAGTTAAAGGAAGTAAAGTGAGATTTGGGCGGAGGGGAGAGTGAAGGGTTAAAACCAGGATTCAGGACCCTAACACTACCCTGAGCTTCTGTGTGTCATCAGTGTGATAAAGGGCACGTAAACACAGCTCTCACCTGCTCCCTGACCACTCAACCATCACACACATTGTGCCTCTGTGTGTGTGTGTGTGTTTGTGTGTGTGTGTGTGTGTGTGTGTGTGTGTGTAAGAGAATGAGGTGTAAGGACTGAAAGAAACAGATACACAAGCAGTGTCCCAATAAACAGAGCTGTCATCACAACTCGCATAGACCTGCTTCCCCCACTCTCTCTCTCTCTCTCTCTCTCTCTCTCTCTCTCTCTCTCTCTCTCTCTCTCTCTCTCTCTCTCTGTGTTTCTCTATCTCTCCATCTGCCTCTTTATCTCTTGGTTTCCGATGTTCCATCTGGGATAACTTTCTTTCTTTTTTCTTTCTCTATTTTGTTCCTTTACTCTTCTCATTTTCCTTCTTTTGCTCACTCTATCACTCACTAAAAGCTCACTCTATCCCTTTCCCTCATCTTTCTTTCCCTGAAACTCAGTATCTACCTTTTCTACCTCTCTCTCTCTCTCTCTCTCTTGCTCTCTCTCTCTCTGTCTCTCTTTCTCTCTCTCTCTCTCTCTCTCTCTCTCTCTCTCTCTCTCTCTCTCTCTCTCTCTGTGGGAAAGAGCTGTGGATGGGCTGTAAGTGGAGGTTATTGTACGCCTCTTAGATTAGCTCGGCCCTAAAGCTCTTTTGTAGCTGAATGGCGTCTCTTCCTGCTGTCAGTCAGAGGCCGGCTCCGCCCGCTGCCGAGCACTAAGAGGCTTATCTCCGCTCAAAAGAGCGAGGGAGCAGGAGGAGAGAAAGAAGCAGAGAGAGAGAGAGAGGAGATGTAATGAAGCATGTTTTTCAGCGAACGACAGAAACCCGGGGCAGAGAGGACAGAGGACAGCTGCAGCACTCCTTCCCTCCTTCACCCCTCCTTTCTCTCTCTCTCTCTCTCTCTAGCTCTGTCTATCACTCTCAGTCTTTCTCTTTCAAATCTCTGATTGTCCATCATTCACTCTCTCTGGCACGGTGTCTGCCACTCATTGCCTTTCTGTGGCCTTCTCCCTGTCTCTCTCTTTCTCTCTCTCTCTCTCTCTCTCTCTCTCTCTCTCTCTCTCTCTCTCTCTCTCTCTCTCTCTCTCTCTCTCTCTCTCTGTCTCTCTCTCCCTTCATGACTTCTCGTTGTTTTTATAACCCTCCCAAGAGACAGTGGTGGTGTATCAGGTTTTGATCGGCATGCAGTGTGTGTGTGAGTGTGTGTGTGTGTGCTCCTGCGTGGCCTGCTGGTGTGTCTTACTTTTTGTCCTCCCCTGCTTGAAAAGGGGAAAGTTTAAGTGCTGAGGCTGAGGGGGCAAAACAGAGGGGTAAGCCGCATGGCCCCAGTACACACTTGTTTGTGTGTGTGTGTGTGTTGAATGAGCAGGCTCATGTGAGCATGCACATGGGAAATATTGGTGATGCCCCATGGATCATGTCTGTTTGCACGAGTGTGTCTGTGGCTTTACTTGTTTATTTGTGTGTGTGTGTGTGTGTGTGTGTGTGTGTGTGTGTGTCTGTGTGTGTGTGTGTTTGTGGGTTTCCTCTTGTGGGAATACATTTGAGTCATGATGTATAGCACTTCATCCAACTTCTGAATGTCTTTCTTCTCCTCTGTTTATATTCCCCCCCCCCCCCCTTTTCTTTCTGAGTGTTTATGATGTGCACATTTTCCACTTGCTAATTTCTTAATATTAAACAGAAACAATACAAAGGAATAAAGGCCTTTTTTAAACCTACTTTCTCATCTTAGTAAAGAGTTAATTGTGGATGAGATCAATCTCTGAGCACCTTCCGAATGCGATCTGATCAGAATCAAATCAAAATGCGACTTAGGGGTGTTTACACCTGACGTGTGAAATCAGAACCTGAGCCAATTTCAAAAATGTTTCTTAATGTCAGGTGTAAACAGGCCCTTAAAAGTCTCAGACGCTTGTTTCCTGGTCCCTACAGCAAAGTATTTGCAAATCAGACCCAGAATGATAGCTTTAAATTAGCTATTTGTAGTTAACCTTTACAGCATTTAAACTGTATATTTACAGGAGAGTGTATCGAAAACAGTATATTACTGTAAACTAAGTATGAGTTTAATACTAGTAATTAATTACTAAGTACACTCTTTACGCTGCAGCTGTGCTTGTTACATTTTTCACTGGTAAATAACAATAAGCTCATTTTTCACATCAATCAACAGAGCAAACCATAAGAAAAATGAAGAGAGAAAAGAGATGCCAGTGAAGAGAAAGCCCATTGGAGTTGCTGCAATGGTCCTTGAGAATGATGCATGTTCAGAGCATGTCTTAAATCGTACCCGATTGTAATGCATAACTATGACAGGAACATATGGAAATTTGAGAAAGCTGCAGTGCTATTGAGCACACTGGGATAGTTAAAGATATAGTTGGGCAGAAGTAAGTTTGTCTAGAGTAGTTTATTCAGGAGATTAGCAGAATAGGTAGTTTATTCCATGCTGTTCTTCCTGGTGACTAAGGCTGCACCTATCCCCACTGGCACCGTTAATGCACCCTTAGTTCCAACAGTTCCATGTGATTGTTACATGATACATCTATCACAATAACACCTCTACAGTGTGTTTCCACAACTAGTCTGTGCTCTCTTTATCTTCATCAACTGACTAGACGTTTCAGCTACTTCTGATAAATCCTTTTTAGCTGCCCTGAATATTTCAGCCCCTGATGCCGAACTGCACAAGCAGGAATGTGGCAGACTTGGCTACAAATCCACTGACACCTGTCTCCACCGGTCTTACATGTGCCTGCCACCAATGTTCCCTCACCTCAGCCGCCAAGTCCATGTACTTCAGCTTGTTCCTTTCAAATGTATTAACCTCTAGGCATTAAACATTAGATTTGCCTTTAATATCAGCCACATGAAACATCAGGGGGCAGCACAGTGGAGCAGCAGGTTAGTGTCACAGTCACACAGCTCCAGGGACCTGGAGGTTGTGGGTTCGAGTCCCGCTCTGGGTGACTGTCTGTGAGGAGTGTGGTGTGTTCTCCCTGTGTCTGCGTGGGTTTCCTCCACGTGCTCTGTTATCCTCCACATGCTCTGGTTTCCTCCCACACATGTTGGTAGATGGTTTTGAGACTCAAAAGTCCATAGGTGTGAGTGTGTGTCGCTCCTGTGAAGGACTGGCGTCCCCTACAGGGTGTGTTCCTGCCTTGCGCTCAGTGATTCCGGGTAGGCTCCGGACCCACCATGGCCCTGAACTGGATAAGGGTTACAGATAATGAATGAATGAAGGATACATGGGTCCAACCTCTTTGATGAGCTCTGTGAGTCACGGACCCCCCCCCCCCCCCCACACCCCACCCAACCGTGTCCTCTCCTCTGCCAATGTTGCTGACCCCTGCCCCCAAAGGCCTGTGCTCAGCCTGTCACTCCTTGGCTAGGTCGGCGGGTCGAGTGGCCAGGCCCGAGTGTGTGTGCCTGCCACTTTTAAATGCCCTGACCCCGCTGTGCTGCAGAGCCCATTGGTCCATTTGTGGAAAAAGAGTGAGTGAAAAAGGGGGAGAATTAGAGAGGGATGAGTGGAAAGAAAAGAAGATGGAGAGGAGGAAGTGTGAGAGAAGGAAGATAAAGGGAGTCTGAAAACACTCCATTTGAGTTCGAATAGACTCAGGGGTTTAGAAATGTCTTCATTCGTCCAGAGAATTATTAATGTCTCCTCCACTCATATTTTCTTTCAGTTTTCTCTTCTCATCTCATCTTTTCTCTCCTCTTTGTCTTGTCTCTCTTCTCTTCTCCTCTCTTCTCTTCTAAGATTTTCTTTCCTCTCTCTTTTTTTTCTTTCTCTTATCTTTTGTGTCTTGTCTCTCTTCTCCTCTCTTCTCTTCTCTTCCCTTCTCTTCTCTTCTCTTCTCTTCTCTTCTCTTCTCATCTTTTCTTTCCTCTTTGTCTTTTTTCTCTTCTCCTCTTCTATTCTCTTCTCTTCTCTTCTCTTCTCTTCTCTTCTCTTCTCTTCTATCCCATTTGTTTCTTGTCTCTCTTCTCATCCCTTCTCTTCTCATATTTTCTCTCCTCTTTGTCTTTTTCTCTTCTCTTCTCTTCTCTTCTCTTCTATCCCATTTGTTTCTTGTCTCGCTTTTCTTCTCATCCCTTCTCTTCTCATATTTTCTCTCCTCTTTGTCTTTTTCTCTTCTCTTCTCTTCTCTTCTCATCTTTTCTTTCCTCTTTGTCTTTTTTCTCTTCTTTTCTTCTCTTCTCTTCTCTTCTCTTCTCTTCTCTTCTCTTCTCTTCTCTTCTATCCCATTTGTTTCTTGTCTCTCTTCTCATCCCTTCTCTTCTCATATTTTCTCTCCTCTTTGTCTTTTTCTCTTCTCTTCTCTTCTCTTCTCTTCTCATCTTTTCTTTCCTCTTTGTCTTTTTTCTCTTTTCTTCTCTTCTCTTCTCATCTTTTCTATCCCATTTGTTTCTTGTCTCTCTTTTCTTCTCATCCCTTCTCTTCTCATATTTTCTCTCCTCTTTGTCTTTTTCTCTTCTCTTCTCTTCTCTTCTCTTCTCTTCTCTTCTCTTCTCTTCTCTTCTCTTCTCTTCCTATTTCCCCTCCTCCACTCTCCTCCTCTCCTCTCCTCTCCTTTGCATCTCCATCTCTTCTCTCCATCTCCTCTCATCCGTGAGAGAGGCATAGGTGGTGTATTGTGTGTTGGACGCTGAGTGGATTTGAAGGTTTCTTTTTCAGTAAACATGTGAAGGACTGTTGTTGGGGGCGAACAAAGCAGGAGAGAAGGGTGTGTTTTGTTGCCCCCTTTTTTTCCACCCTAAATAGGCCCTGGTGTCCCGGCCCCGGCCCCAGCCCCGGCCTGACCCCCTCCCTTCAAAGCCACGGCCCTCCCGCCCCATTACCATTTCCATCCCTTTTTTCGGGGTGTTCATCTGTGTTCCTTCCAGTGGATTCACTCTCTGAATGTGACACGTTTTTGTGTCTTCTCTCTCACTCACACACACACACACACACACACACACTCGAGTGAACTGAAAAAAGTTTTCTCTCTCTCTCTCTCTCTCTCTCTCTCTCTCACTCTCTCTCTCTCTCTCTGTCTCTCTCTCTCTCTCTCTGGGCAGTGAATAGACACTAAATCTCCTCAAGGTTAGGACTTAACCTTCTCTGTCTCGTCCAATCCCTCCTCCTCCTCTGCTCTTGAACCAATCAATAACAGATGATTACTAAACAATGTTGGAGAATTTGACAGACAGGTAGTAGCTGGCGCAGGATTGGCCGGCGATGCTTTTGTCATTGGCCTCTCTCGCTCTATAGGGCTATCACAAAACATGCACATACACACACCCTCACACACACACACATACAAAAAGTAAAATTACCATTTGGCTGGAATGATGCCATTCATCTTTGTCAACGGCAACTGCTGTCCCGCAGGCCCAGGCCCAGTCCAGATTAATTCCTTGCTTTGCATCAGCTGAATTTGGGCAAATCCAGAGAGGATCTCTCTCTCTCTCTCTCTCTCTCTCTCTCTCTCTCTCTCTCTCTCTCTCTTTGCGTGTTTCTCTCTGTTTGTTTAATGTAGCAATTCCAGATGATTTGGCCATGCCTCTGTCTCCTTATTTACTGCCTAATTCATGCACACACACACACACACACACACACAAACACACACACACACACAGGGAAGATGAGATATGAAGACCAGAGGCCAGCGGGAAGAAATACAAATCTAACAAGCGGGTGCAGAGTGAGAAAAATGGAAAGAAAGGAACGGGAAAACAAACCCAAACTGAAAAACTGCAAGAGATGAGGAGGAGGGAGGGACTCTGATGGAACGTTGTAGCACAGCTTTGTGGAGAACGACGACAGCGTCCTAACAAACCACAACAAACACTCGCACAAACCCGCTTCCTCTAACTAGTTTCCGACAAATTAGGAGTGTTATTTGTGGAGTGGGTGACTAGCAAAGCCTTAAAGCTGTAAAGTTCAGCAAGAAGATCTGCTGAATTTAGATTCTTACTCTGCAGTGTTCCTTTGACACGTCCAGTTCCACCTTAAATTTTACAGCAACCTTAGAATGTAAGTGTTTCATCATTTAAGGTGGAGCTGGTAATTTACAGCTAATGACAGAGACATCAGCTGCTACTAGTGCTGTTTTCTGCTTGTTCTAAAAGAAAGGGCCATGATCCACTGGTTATCATAGAGTTTAAAGAAGAAAATACTGTGGGTTCCTTTGGTCCATTTGGGGTGTGATTCTGAAAAATCAGCTTGAAGGGCCACGTCGTCCATCCCTTCATCCCAGCAAGGACCGAGACCACAATACCTTCTTTAAAGCTTGTCCAATTCAGCAGCACTTGCAACATGGGAAGACATGCGTTCTATTTACCTTAAGAAATGCAGTTTTCAGTGTCTAAAGCCAGGGTTAAATCATGGAATACACATTTGAGGGGAGGGTAGAGCTGCCGCAGGAGCTGATAAACACAGCGTTAAAAGGACGAGAGAACCACAGGCCAAAATGGAGGAAGGGGGGAGAGTCGTTTGTCGTTTTTGGGTTCCATTGTGCGCTTATTGAGCAGTAGCTCATGCGTCCAGGCGTCCTGCAGGACTGCTGAGGGAAAGAGTGACAGATTTGTTTGTGCTGCGTTATGATGAACAGATTGACCAAAGAGTGGGGCACGAGAAGAGAGGGAGAGAGAACTGTAATTTTTCTTGAGCAAGTGAGCGAAATGAATGAATCACCTTTTGGAACGCATGGTAGTGTGAGTGCATGCGTGCGTGTGTGTGTGTGTGTGTGTGTGTGTGTGTGTGTGTGTGTGTGTGTGTGTGTGTGTGAGAGAGAGAGAGAGAGAGAGAGAGAGAGAGAGAGCGAGAGAGAGAAAGAGATATTATATATGAGTCAGTCATACACTGAGTTAGTCTTGAATAAGTGGGAAGACCACTAGGGGGCCAGAGCCTCTCTGTTTATTAGAAACTCCAGCAACACACTGTCTCATGGTTCTTTTCCCTACTCTACTTCACTTCTCCATCAGTTAAATCTAATCCTGGTCCTGGAACCATGTTCTGTTGTAGTCCCTGCTCTCTCATGATTCTGAGCGAACCAATCAGGGACTAAACCGTGGAGTGTAAAACTTGTCCAGAGAGAGTCGTCACTCTACGCCACGCAACGCAGACGACCAGCACCAACTCTCCATCTGTAAAATCTCCAGCTGCAGCAGAGATCACGTTTGTTTTTATCCGACTCACGACGGCAGCTCGTAAAATTACGCCGTGGTCTTTTGAAGAGGTTCAAACGCTCCTTGGATCAGTGGCCAACGAAAGAATCCAGCGAGAGCTGGACGCTGCAACAAGGAAGGAACAAACTCTACTGATCTGTCTGAACTGATGACGGAGCTGTGTTCAGTCCCAAACAACAACAACAACAATACGACATTACGCCATGAGTAAACACCGCTTAACGCTAACACAGCTGTTGTTTTTTTTGTTTCCAAAGCCCGCTGTTCCCATTAGAGATGGGGTTTTGAGACGACACCATATACATTTCAGGGCAGAACTGTAGAAACCAACCAGGGACCAAACAGAAAATATAGTCCAATAGAGTCCAGCAGAGTCCATAAGAGGCCAGTGGTGACAAAAGAGTCCAGTAGGGACCAATAAAGTCCGGTAGAGATTAGTAATGTCCAGTGCAGTAGATCCAGTAGAGACCAGTACAGTAAGGACCATACCCATCATTGTTCAGTTTCTGACCACAGGGCTGGTGGGGTCTCCACCGAGAGTGGGTCTGTACTCAGAAACTGACTGCGGAGGAGTTGACGTTGGCCAACACAAACTGTAAATGGAAATACTTCTCTCTAACCCTTCACCAACATGCACCAAGACCTTAACTCAGATCTAAATTTAAGGTGGATTTCTTTCAAACATCTTGTGCATTACAGCGACTGCAGATATCTGTTCTAGTTTAATACAGACTGCACCTCTTTTGGTGAATTTTGCACTGGGCTGGTGAGTGTGTGTGTGTGTGTGTGTGTGTGTGTGTGTGTGTGTGTGTTTGTGTGTGAGTGTCTGTGTTTGTGGGTTCTGGAATGTGTGTTTCTGGATTTTCTCATTGGAAGATTTTGATGCTTTTTTAAAGAGAGGCTTCAGGCTAAATAAAGAAGCCGGGACTAATTTATGGTTGTAAGAGCAGTAAACCCTGATTTGCGATCCTCGTGTGTTTGTGTTGTGCGGATCCGTGATCTTATCCGGTCGATGGATGGATGACACATGTCCTCGGAGCTCTGTTTAGACTTCTGTCTTTATTTTTTTTAAAGTCCAGGACAGAAATATGATCGAGTGTGATTACTACCAATGCAGCCTGACCTGCTTTCCAGGGTCTCGGGGTCAGGGTCTGAGAACCACATCCTGTCTCCAGCGTGTGTGGGCAGAGTAGGATTCCCAACGATGGTATCTGTGTGTGTGTGTTTGTGTGTGTGTGTGTGTGTCAAAAGTACCACGGGAGCTGATGATTTCTATATCTGTAATGCCATGTCTCAGAATCCACAGAAAACACTGTTTCTGATATTTGAAAGTGTGTGTGTCTGTGTGTGTGTGTGTGTGTGTGTGTGTGTGTGTGTGTGTGTGTGTGCCATACGCTGTTTACATAAACACAGACACATCATGTATATGATGCATTTCCACTGTCAGAAATACCAGAAATTTAGTAGGAGAATCACATCGGAAACTCCTCCCCCTTCCTTGTGTGTGTGTGTGTGTGTGTGTGACAGTGTTGTAAGATCTGTTTATTAAATATCAGTCTGTTAATCACACAGCA
>NC_089800.1:50804898-50849898 GCF_029633855.1 Hoplias malabaricus
CCAAACACTCTACGGACGCTACGCTGAGTGTGTTTGGGTTGGCGAGCGGCCTCTTTCCCAACTCAAACACACTCGTTCCTCTCAGTGGCTTCGGATGCTGTGGTGGGTGATGGCTCTATCGTCCGATCGGAGACGTGGATGTCTATTGTTCGTGTGAATGTGTGTGTGTGTGGGTGTTTGTGCAGGCAGCCGTGCTAATGGGTGTTCACAACCTGTTGATTACCATCTGAGGAACAAGTGAGGAATGAGAGATTTCTTCCCCGACACTTCAGCACCAGCGTATCAGCGAGGGGGAGGTCACACCCAACACGTCCTTATGGCGAGAAGGGAGCTGCCCCTCCATATCTGTCCCAGACGCGACTGCAGGAGGGGTGGGGTGGTCAAGAAAGGCTGGGGTGAGGGGGGCTTTAACACAACCTAGTTCTGTTATTTGTTTGTAGAACATTTCCAGGTACTACACACACATCTCAAAGTGGCCTTGTTTCTCCCTTCACTGCCGTCTCCCACAGAGCAGGTGTGATGTGGTGGTGGATCATTCTCAGCGCTGCAGTGACACATGACGGTGGTGGTGGTGTGTTAATGTGTGTTGTGTTGTTACAAGTGGATCAGACACAGCAGTTACTGCTGGAGTTTTAAAGCTGGACTGAGAATTTGAGAGAGGAGTGTGTCACAGCGTGGACAGTGAGTGGACACGGGGTTTAAAAACTCCAGCCACTGTCTGATCCACTCTTCAAGAATCATAGCTGCTCTGTGGGGGTCTTGACCATTGAAGAACAGGTTGACAGATTGACTACAGTGTGACAGGTTCTGTGTATTATAGACTCTTACACTAATTATAAATGCTAATATTAACATATTAACTGTTTCTGAGCTGTTGAACATTAGTGCAGCTCTGGGGTGTGTGCTCCGGGGAGCCTCTGAACCTCCTGGGCCCGCTGAAGTAAACTCTAGTTTGTAAGTGTAGATGTCTGTGCTGTGGTCCTCTTCCTTGAACGGGTGGATGAATGCACGGATGGAGGGATGAGTGTGAGAGAGTCAAAGGCAGATAGAGACTGTGTGTGGAGGGGATTTTTTTGCCATTTTGGTGGGTCTTTGTGTTTACTTGGCATGGGAAAATGCATGTGCGTGCATTTTGGTTTGGATGTGTACGTGTGTGACTGTTTATGTGTCGTGCTGTGTATGTGTGTGTGTGTGTTTGTGAGAGAGAGAGAGAGAGAGAGAGAGTCTCGTCTCTGGCTGTGTCAGTATGATGGATGGTTTGGGTTAGGCAGGGGCAGAATTCTCCCCTTGCTTGCTACTCTCCTATGGGACGTCCTGTAGACTGTGTGTGTGTGTGTGTGTGTGTGTGTGTGTGTGTGATGTCTTGCCGACTGACAGTCACATTGTGGCGCCCTAAACAGACCGACTCCGCCCGCTGGCATTGCAACAGCGGGCCAGTACGTATACACACACATACACACACACACACACACATACACACACACCATCCCAGAAAACACCATGCCAGCTGCACAAGTTCACACTCCCTTGTCTCACACACACTCTTCAGCAGAGGTTATTTTGCTCTTAGCTGTTCCTGGGTTTTCTGTTTTTTCTTTCTCTTAATTCTTTTGTTTTTTGACTCAGGGCCAAAACGATGAGTTATGATTTAAAAGGAAAATGAGAGGGAGGGTTATTCCATACTAAACTATGCTATAAATATAACGTTTAGCCTTTTTAATGTTCCTCAGTATAGTCCCAGTCCTAAAGAAGAAGAAAAAAATAAAAATAAATAAAAAGAAACGTGTCTAAAATCTGACTTTGAAGGAGACAGTAAAAAATGGGAACTCTTTTAATGTTAGTTTTGAGTCACTTTGGTTGAGAAAGTTTGTTCTTTTCTAGTCTTCAGTGGAAATGTTCAGCCAGCTTCTGAAAACTGTAAAAATGCCTTTTTTTTTTGTATATTAATAGATTATTATTCTGAAGTTTGCCTTCTGTATTCACTGAATGTAAGTTGGTGAACATGTGTTTGACAGTCTCTGTAAAAAACAAAAAAAAACAAACAAACATCAGAGCAACAAATAATCAACAGTAAATAAGTTTAAAGATTAACACGCGGCGTTTATTTTTCCTGCTACAGTACATTCGTCATTTTTCTTAAAATCCTGTTTTATTGGTGGACAAATACACAAACATTTGCTGATAAAACATGACTTGTTTATCACTGTTTCAGAAACAATATCAATGTCCACTTTAACTGACATCCACAGCCTCCTCTGCTCCTTAATAAGGTATATGTAATTATTATTGTTTTTTTGTTTTTGTTTTGTTTTTTGGCAAAATATAATCAAATTCTCACATACACTTTGTATTTGAATAATTTTAATCCGTGTTTTTAAGTTCAAATTAATAGAATTATCCAGAATTTTGTGGCAATTTAATGAATTTATAAAATGACATCAAATATCCTCCAATATGTCAAATAAAATAATATTTTATATACATTTCCCCATCATTTTAATTCTCTCTTTCAAGTGTATACGCACACACACACACACACACACACACACACACACACACACACACACACACACACACACACACACACACATGTATTTCCCAGTTCTTCTGGAAGTCATTTAGTGTTATAGGTGAAAGGTCATTAGGATTGAAAGGAAGGATATCACCTCCAGGCAAGCTGATCACACACACACACACACACACACACGCACACACACAAAGTGAGAGTTTGAGAAAGTGACCATGACTTTGTGACCTCCAGTAAGTCCCTCCTGGCATTCTAGTAAACAGGAAATTATCAGAGAACACAGACAATGCAACTAGCTCTAACTCCCTCTCTCTCTCTCTCTCTCTCTCTCTCTCTCCCTATTTTCCACCCTCTCTCCTGCACTCTCTCTCACAGTCCAAAAAGTGAGAGAGAAGGTATGGAGTGTGTGTGTGTGTGTGTGAGAGAGAGAGAGAGAGAGAGAGAGAGAGAGAGAAAGAATGTTTGCCTTTTAGAGAGTGATTTAGCAGCTTGCTTTGCTTTCGCTGTCAACTCTCATTGGGGCGTCTTAGTGTGTGTGTGTGTGTGTGTGTGTGTGTGTGAGAGAGAGAGAGAGAGAGAGAGCGAGAGAGAGAGAGTGAGAGGGTTCCTCCTCCTCATTAGCGTCTTCTCTGTGTGATCAGGAAGTGAGTTGAAGTCGGCATTAATCTGTCACTGTGTCCAGACCATCTTTGCCACGGCAACTGTTTCCTTAGATAAACTCTGCATCTCTGTGGCCATCGCTGCGGTGACAGGTGCTGATTGGGCAGGAGAGGGAGGAAATGTAGAGAAGGGTACTTCCTGCCAGACAGTTTTATCAGCAAAGTAGCAGGGAGGTCAAACCTGAGAGAGAGAGTGAGAGAGAGAGAGAGAGAGAGAGAGAGAGAGAGAGAGAGAGAGAGAGAGAGAGAGAGAGAGAGAGAGAGAGAGAGAGAGAGTAAAGTTTAGGTTTAAAAAGAATGTTAAATTGTGTGTGTGTGTGTGTGTGTGTGTGTGTGTTAGACAGCTGTCTCCGTCTTCTAAACACACGTCTGAGTTATGGCAGCGATTTTGCGACCATCGGGGGAAAGTTGGGCACCAAAAAAAATTTTTGTTTTTCCTCCAATTCTTTTCTAGCAAAGCTACAGGTTCTTGACGGCCATTTCACACAGAGAGAGAAAACCCGGTGTGACTGTGTGTGTGTGTGTGTGTGTGTGAGAGAGAGAGAGAGAGAGAGAGAGAGAAGCACTCTTTCCTCAATCTAACAGACTAAACACAAGATATTTGCCCCAGAGGAGAGAAGAAGAACACACATGGATAGACTGACTGACTTGTGTGATACCTGGAGCTGGCCTTTAGTCCTCTTGCTGATGGATGACACCTAGAATTTTTTCCCTGTAGGTGGGTCATTTAATGTCAGATAGGGAGACACTGGAAATTTAAATATAAACAGTTGGCTGTCAAATTTTGCAACATCATATATAACCATATTTTAACATTCATTCATTCATTGTCTGTAAGTGCTTGTCCAGTTCAGGGTCGCAGTGGGTGCAAGGCAGGAACACACCCTCACAAATTCACACCTATGAACACCTTTGAGTCGCCAATCCACCTACCAACCTGTGTTTTTGGAACATGGAGGGAAACCCACACAGACACAGGGAGAACACACCACACTCCTCACAGACTGTCATCCAGAGGAAACCCACGCAGACACAGGGAGAACACACCACACTCCTCACAGACTGTCACCCAGAGGAAACCCACGCAGACACAGGGAGAACACACCACACTCCTCACAGACTGTCACCAAGAGGAAACCCACGCAGACACAGGGAGAACACACCACACTCCTCACAGACAGTCACCCGGAGGAAACCCACGCAGACACAGAGAGAACACACCACACTCCTCACAGACAGTCACCCGGAGCGGGACTCGAACCCACAACCTTCAGGTCCCTGGAGCTGTGTGACTGAGACACTGACACACTGCACCATCGTGCCGCCCTCTCCACCAAACAGACTGTATAAATTGCATAAATATATACTGAATGTAACTTGAAAGTAGCCACTGTATTTACCACTTCTTTAAACTTGAAAAAATAAATTGAAAAAATACAATCAAATATGGGATTATATTATACACTACCAAAGTTTAGCCATATACACAATCAAACACTTGTGAGTATAAACACAGCAGGTTGTGTAAATGCATTTGCAAAAATAATATTAATGATACATCATCTTAAATTCGTCTGACTGAACATGATTTTTAAAGGTCCTCTGCCTTGTAAAGCTCTAAAAACAAGCCCTGAGGTCAGCAGAAATACCCATAGTCCTCAGAGACTAAATTCAAGACAAAGGTTTGAGAAACCATACTTTTAACACATTAAAAGTCCTTTAAAAAGCCTTCCAGGCTTTTAACAGAAACACTCAGGTTGTTTTCAGGAGTTGATCAAACTAAGCAAAGGGAAGACAGTGGTTCTTTCTGTTTGAAGACGAGAGAAGATCTTTAGTTTGAAGTGAGGCTGCGCTTTAATTAAACACAAAAACAACAACAAAATAAAAAACAGCACCAACAGGATTCTCCAGACTTGAAAAAACAGACTGTGTTTAATGATGAAACCAAAATGGAGATTTTAGGCCTGTGCCTCTCATAACCTGGTCAGACTCATAACCTGGTCAGAGGCATCAGTTGGTTGCTGTTGGTGTGATATCCAGTAGCAGAGACTGAGAGGGCTGTTTGGATTCAGGGATAGATGAATGGATCTGAGTAAACAGGAACACTTAAAGAAAATCCTCAGGACCTCAGATCATGATGATGGTTATCTTTGTACAAACCCAGAACATAGAGGCCGGGTGCTCCAGTCACGTGGTCTAGAGAGAGAGCTGTAAATGGACAGAGTCTAAGTACTTTTTTAACTGTTTTGTCCAAGAGAAAAATGAGCCAATAGCCAATTACAAACGTAATGTAAGGGACTTGTTACAGTTTAAGGGCACATCTATATCTTGTGGGGAAATGCAGTTTGTTTACGTTCCGAAGCTCTATGTCTTTTAAGGTGGAATGGTATGTTTAAGGGCGCCACGGTGGGGCAGCAGGTAGGTGTTGCAGTCACACAGCTCCAGGGACCTGGAAGTTGTGGGTTCGAGTCGTGCTCCGGGTGACTGTCTGTGAGGAGTTTGGTGTATCCTTCCTGTGTCTGCGTGGGTTTCCTCCAGGTGACTATCTGTGAGGAGTGTGGTGTGTCCTTCCTGTGTCTGTGTGGGTTTCCTCCAGGTGACTGTCTGTGAGGAGTGTGGTGTGTTCTCCCTGTGTCTGTGTGGGTTTCCTCCGGGTGACTGTCTGTGAGGAGTGTGGTGTGTTCTCCCTGTGTCTGCGTGGGTTTCCTCCGGGTGACTGTCTGTGAGGAGTGTGGTGTGTTCTCCCTGTGTCAGCGTGGGTTTCCTCCATGTGACTGTCTGTGAGGAGTGTGGTGTTTTCTCCCTGTGTCTGTGTGGATTTCCTCTGGGTGACTGTCTGTGAGGAGTGTGGTGTGTTCTCCGTGTCTGTGTCTGCATGGGTTTCCTCCAGGTGACTGTCTGTGTGGAGTGTGGTGTGTTCTCCCTGTGTCTGTGTGGATTTCCTCTGGGTGACTGTCTGTGAGGAGTGTGGTGTGTTCTCCCTGTGTCTGCATGGGTTTCCTCCGGGTGACTGTCTGTGAGGAGTGTGGTGTGTTCTCCCTGTGTCAGCGTGGGTTTCCTCCATGTGACTGTCTGTGAGGAGTGTGGTGTTTTCTCCCTGTGTCTGTGTGGGTTTCCTCCGGGTGACTGTCTGTGTGGAGTGTGGTGTGTTCTCCGTGTCTGTGTGGGTTTCCTCCGGGTGACTGTCTGTGAGGAGTGTGGTGTGTTCTCCCTGTGCCTGCATGGGTTTCCTCCAGGTGACTGTCTGTGAGGAGTGTGGTGTGTTCTCCCTGTGTCTGTGTGGGTTTCCTCCGGGTGACTGTCTGTGTGGAGTGTGGTGTGTTCTCCGTGTCTGTGTGGGTTTCCTTCGGGTGACTGTCTGTGAGGAGTGTGGTGTGTTCTCCCTTTGTCTGTGTGGGTTTCCTCTGGGTGACTGTCTGTGAGGAGTGTGGTGTGTTCTCCCTGTGTCTGCATGGGTTTCCTCCAGGTGACTGTCTGTGTGGTGTGTTCTCCCTGTGTCTGTGTGGGTTTCCTCTGGGTGACTGTCTGTGAGGAGTGTGGTGTGTTCTCCCTGTGTCTGTGTGGGTTTCCTCTGGGTGACTGTCTGTGAGGAGTGTGGTGTGTTCTCCCTGTGTCTGCTTGGGTTTCCTCCGGGTGACTGTCTGTGAGGAGTTTGATGTGTTCTCCCTGTGTCTGCATGGGTTTCCTCCGGGTGACTCTCTGTGAGGTGTATGGTGTGTTCTCCCTGTGTCTGCGTGGGTTTCCTCCGGGTGCTCCGGTTTCTTCCCACAGTCCAAAAACACATGTTGGTAGGTGGATTGGTGACTCCGTAGTTGAGTGTGTGTTTGTTGCCCTGTGAAGGACTGGCGCCCCCTCCATGGTGTATCCCTGCCTTGTGCCCAGGTAGACACTGGACCCAAGAAAAAAAAAGTTGTTGTTTAAATTGTGTGTAAGTTTTTATTCAGAAACTCATTTGTAAATTGAGTTGTTTAGTTTTGTTGCACTTTCGATAGCACAATTAGCCGTTTGGAAATATTTTCTCCTTACTTAATCCGAAACAGCAAAAATAAGTCTATATTACACACTTATGGAGCAAGAATAGAGCAGTATCTTAATCATGGTTTGTGCTTTTGAATGTTTGGGGTTGTCTTTATGGTCTAAAAGAATCACAGATGCCTTTTCTGTGCCATGAGCAAAGAGAGAGAGAGAGAGAGAGAGAGAGAGAGCCTAGCATACCGGACCAAGACAGTTTTTTTTTTTTTTTATCAGTTTACAGACACCGGGGTTGGTAAACGGATTAGACAGGTTTGGAGTGTGCAAACGGAGAGGAAACATCTTCTGAATGTCATTAAAGAAAGTGTTTTTCATTACAATTGTGAACTATGTCTTTAGAGAACTATTTAAATGATACATAAAATACCATGAAACTTAAGATTGCAACACGTCCGTTGTCATATCAGAATAAACGTTTGTTGGTGGCCGTGCTCCTCTTAACAATACGAAGACCCTGGCCTCAGTGTAAACGTCCTCGTCGTCATTTTGTCAAAGATTTCTTAATAGTTCAAGGTGCACAGTGTATTTACGAGTTTATCAAGTGATAAGGAGAATAAGACGGACAGAGTGAGAGAGAGAGAGAGAGAGAGAGAGAGAGAAAGAGAGAGAGAGAAGAACAGCGGGATCCAATTCCTCCGCTCGAGTGCTTCTCTGTAGCAGTAGGGCTGATTAGGGCCCCATGGAGGGAGTGCAGCAACGGGACCAACTTCAAATACAAGCCCCTCGTCCAAATAAAACCTGACTGCTCTCTCTCTCTCTCTCTCTCTCTCTCTCTCTCTCTCTCTCTCTCTCTCTCTCTCTCTCTCTCTCAGGCATGGTTTAATCTCCAGCTCTCCTTCATATTTTGGAGATATTTCTTCCCCTCCCTCTCCTTCCAGCAGTGGCTGGCCGTCGCAGAAACAAATTCTTCTTACTTTGTTGATTAAGAAAAGACACACACACACACACACACACACAAACACACCAACAACGCACTGCATTCCACCATCGCTTATCATGGGCGCACGAGCCGTTCTTTTTAATTAAAACCAAGACACCACGAGCACGCAATTAACAGCCGGTAATTAAGGAGCGCCTCTGAAGTGAGCGCAGCCGGCCTTCATTTCAATTATCTAATGGACAAGTGGCTTTTTGATCTCCAAATTAGTGAGCCCTTGTAATATTTGTTTGGTGGCAGATTTGGGAGGTTAATAGCGGCCTGTGGAGGCCTCCGGCGCGGCCATTGAAGTGTGGCGAGGTTTGGAGGGTGGGAATGGGGTGGGGGAAGGGGGAAAAAAAAGGCTGTATTAAAACCGCGAGAGTCTATCAGGAAATGCAAATCACACCTTCATGTCGAGGAGTGAGCAGGGAACTGTTTAATGTGGAGGAAACCAATCAGCCACTCTGCTGCGGACTGATTAGTGCATTTGAATTTGAAAGTTTAATTAAGTGCCTCTAATAGCGATCGTTTCCCAGACTGACACGTAACATTTAACTATTTGATACTTCATTTTCCCAGCCTTTCTTTCTTCATGCCACTTCGAGCGCGCTATCCCAAAGGATGCAGGACGTCACCCCCCCTCGAACACGTTCTTTTCAGCCCCTCATCCTTAATAAGCGATAGAAATGTATTTAATGACCAGCGCGCTCTTTGAGGAAAGAAAGCAGAACACTTGTTCGGTTTTAATTAGTATCGATTTGCATCTTTGTGCGTGACTGTTGTATTGTTGGCCACTTGCTGGCCTCCACATTCCATCAAACTGAAGCGGTCGGATTGATTTTGCATCCTGCAACAAACACATCCGGAGAACTTGGAACTCACACACTTAGGACTTCAAAAAGCTGGGCAAGTCTTGGTCATTTGAGTGAGTTTTAGAAGGTTATAGTGTGATGCAAAAATAAATGAACAATGATTTTGTATGAATTTAAATCTAGTGATTTGCCAGTCCACTTTGACAACGACAACATATGTGATGTTTTACCATAAAAACACACACACGTTTTTAGGCGGTAAACAGTGTAAAATGTTCCATAACCACATTAAACAGGTGGGGGAACAAGGCTTGGGTGTTACAAGTGTATCAAGGAAATGTTGCAAGGAATAACCCAACAGTTCCGTATGTGGAATGGCTGCAGGACAGTGGCTCTGCGAGTGTTTCTGCACTGAATCATATCACTAAATGTTTCAGGAAAACTGGAGAAATCTCTGTGCAGTGAAATAGACAACTAGGGGCACAATGCAAAGCCACGGTTCTATTGTGCAGCTGGAGATTTCTATATCAACAAAACAGCAGATAACTCAGCCTTCAGAACTAGATTATTGTTGCATTTAGTCCACAAACAGTCAGTATCCTCAGTCAGTATCCTCTTGTCTCTATTTGTTAGTACTTGTTTGAACACATTTCAGGTAAATACATTCATTCATTTATTATCTGTAACACTTATCCAGTTCAGGGTCGCGGCGGGTACAATAAAACAAGATCAGAAAAAGCATAAAAAGTCTTGCTGTTTTTATTTCAGTTCACATACCCAGTATTACTGAATCTGTGAGTCTGCATTTTATTAAGCTTTTTTTTTTTAATTAAATGTATTAATATTTATTATGGGGGTGGCACGGTGGCGCAGCAGGTAGCGTCCCTGTCACAGCTCCAGGGACCTGGAGGTTGTGGGTTCGAGTCCCGCTCCAGGTGACTGTCTGTGAGGAGTGTGGTGTGTTCTCTCTGTGTCTGCGTGGGTTTCCTCCGGGTGACTGTCTGTGAGGAGTGTGGTGTGTTCTCTCTGTGTCTGCGTGGGTTTCCTCCAGGTGACTGTCTGTGAGGAGTGTGGTGTGTTCTCTCTGTGTCTGCGTGGGTTTCCTCCGGGTGACTGTCTGTGAGGAGTGTGGTGTGTTCTCCGTGTCTTCGTGGGTTTCCTTCCGCACTCCAAAAACAGACGTTGGTAGGTGGATTGGTGACTCAAAAGTGTCCGGGAGTGAATGTGTGTGTGTCGCCCTGTGAAGGACTGGCGCCCCCTCCAGGGTGTATTCCCGCCTTGCGCCCAATGATTCCAGGTAGGATCTGGACCCACCGCGACCCTGAACTGGATAAGCGCTTACAGATAATGAATGAATGAATATTTATTATTAAAAATAAATAAACGAATAAATTTGCTCGCTGCTGTGTTTTTTAATCTCTTTTTATAAAAGGATTTTTTCCTATTTATTCTAATATAGATCCTGGGGTGGGTTGTAGGTGGGTTGGCCAATAACCTGCATGAAGCACAAACAATTAAAATCTCACCAAGTCCCCAATTAAGACCAGATTACATATCCAGATCTGCTTTGGTGTGGACCACGGGGCCACCAGGTGAAAAAAACACAAAATCAATTAAAAACTTTCCAATGGTTTTTGATAAGATAGAAGTTTCAATTACAGGAAGAGAATTATTCAATAATTACAAATCCTCAACTGTGCGCAAAACCTTCATTTCAAAAGTGTACATTTTTAAAATGGCAGCAGAGTGTGAAACATGTAGCCTTTGGATGCTGATGTGAAAGTAAAAATACATGTATCTGCTCAGTTCCAACAATTCTAAATCTGGAGTTTAAATCTCAAAATGTGGCCAGTGCTTTATTTTTTATATGTTTTAATGTATTTGTTTAGATGTTATTGTTTATATGTTACATAATATTTATTGTTTCCAATTGAATAAGCTCAATAAACTCAGTAATCTTTGCTTTTGCAAACCATTCATGTTCATCAAAAGTTTTTGACTTCTGAGGTTTTCAGAGGTTTTAAACAACTATATATTTTCATGATGATTAAAGGGCTACTTAATGTACTAAATAATGTACTATTTTCCATATGGATTATGCATAAGATACATTCATTATAAAAAGAATCACTTTATTTGCCAATCCGTGCAGTGAAACACACCTTTACACACACACTAGTAGCGGAGGGCAGTTGGGGGTTAGGTGCCTTGCTCAAGGGCACTTCAGTCATGACCTGCCGGCTCTGGGGACAGTTACAGTTCCCTAACCACCAGGCCACTGCACTCATAATTATATTAGTCTTGTTTACCTTAATATTCCAGCTTCAACACACTGTGATGTGCACTGAGAGAATAGAGAATAGATCCCCTTTCACAGACACTCCAGGCTGCAGAAACTTCACTATGGAACTTTTGGAAGAGGATGGAAGCCCATTCATTTTTACATGAATGTGATGGCTCTCCATCTCTGTCGAAGTGTTTTCTCTGGCTTAAAGAGCAGGTTTTGCATAAAGTTTTGTTTTTCTGATATTTTGCTCTAACAGCGGCTGTAACACCTGATTACATCACAGCGAGAGGGTGAAGTGTGTGGAGTCTGACGCAGGGTTGTATTTGTGTTTGTATTTGGCTCTCTCACAAATCCAGCCGAGTGTGTGTGAGGAACTGTGAGTGTGTGTGAGGAACCGTTAGTGTGTGTGAGGAACCGTTAGTGTGTGTGAGGAACTGAGTGTGCGTGAGGAACCGTGTGAGTGTGTGAGGAACCATGTGAGTGTGTGAGAAACCATGAGTGTGTGTGAGGAACTGTGAGTGTGTGAGGAACCATGTGAGTGTGTGAGGAACTGAGTGTGTGTGTGAGGAACCATGAGTGTGTGAGGAACCAAAACAATGAATGTTTGTGGAGCTGAGCAAGTGGGTTAGGAATTGAATGTGTGTGAGGAACTGTGTGTGTGTGTGTGTATGTGTGTGCATGTGTGTGTGTGTGTGTGTGTGTTCTGGAGCTGCGTCCCACCTTATCAAGTGGAGTGAGAGAGAATTAAACAGAACCATATGCAGCTTGTGGCACACATTCAGACAGGCCCTGTGGAATTTCACATGGGCGCGTATGCCCAGTTTATAGTGAAATAAACAGGAGAGTTTTTAATGTATAAGTTGTGTGTGTGTGTGTGTGTGTGTGTGTGTGTGTGTGTGTGTGTGAATTGAATGCAGGCTATTACGGTGAGGTTTAAAACAGAATGTCACTCGTAGCGCGGGGCATGTGGCTTTGCTTAGAGTCCGTGTTCTCTCCAATTAGAGAGAGAGAGAGAGAGCGAGAGAGAGAGAGAGAGAGAGAGAGAGAGAGAGAGAGAGAGGGGTGGGCAGCACAACATGGAAAGAAACTAGAAGCTTTATGGTGGTGGGTGTGGGCAGGGGGGTTGGGGGTGGGGGGGGGGATTGGTAGTGCGTGTCCTAGAAGTGGGTAGAAGCTAATACTTAAATGATATTTAATAATCTTCTCTTTACCCTTTAATCCACGTCTAAGGACTGATTAGTACAATTTACAGTGTTAACATTTAAAATACAGAATTATAATACTAGATTTAAAAGTGTCATTCACAATTTTAATCAAAAAATTCTTTAATAAAATTCTGAGGATGTTTCCTCTCCATCTGCTGCTCTTCAGTCGGTTTGCAGTGGAAACCGGTCTAATCTGTTCACGAAGCCCGGTTCCTGTCAAAGAGCGAAAAAACAAACTGTCTCAGTTCAGTATGTTAGGCTTTATCTCTCTCTACTCATGGCAGAGAAATGGCATCCGGGGGATTTTAGACAACTGAGAGACTCAAAACGTTGAAAAGCATGACCCGACATGAGGATGTTGCTCTATTCCTGCTCCATGGGTGGGTAATTATGAGTTATTTTTGCTGTAGATGGAACTGACTCTAAACTCAGGAGAGCGCTAACTGCATGAAAGTAAACAGAGCAAAAATACTACAAAACTAAACAGCGCAAGTTATAAATGATCTTCTGTGGTAATTCAAGCAGTGAATAAAAACTTACAGACAACATAAACTTCAGCCACGTACAAGCAACAGTGGCTGCTCCTTACACCATTTCACTTTAAAAGATGCAGAGCTTCTGAATGTGAACAATTCAGAGGGAACCGCAGTTTCCCAGAATCTTAGACATTGCCTTTAATTCCGTTAATGTGTCATTGGTGTATCTGGGCTGCTTTGTGATTGGTCATAGGGTCTAATCTCTGTTTAGTCCAAAGGAGAAAGCACAGAAAGTCTCCTGCAGCAGATTAAAACTACAGAACAAGAACAGAATAATGGACTAATGTTCTCAGCTTTGTTTAATGGATTTAACCTTTTTCTTATCCAATATTATTGTAAGTAGTAATAGTAATTGAAACCAGATATGGGTTTTAGCCTGCATTTGTGTGTGTGTGTGTGTGTGTGTGTGTGTGTGTGTGAGAGGTCATGTCACGTCACTGTTCTCCTATAATGAAAGTCTTGGTTACTGTCATGTTCTTGTCGTTCCATCTCCATCGTTCCACACCCCTCCTCCTCCTCTGTCAATCTCCATTCATCTGTCCGTCCTCCTCTTTTCCTCTCCCTTCATCCCTCTGGAGGCTCAGAGGGGGTCTTTCTGCTGGCCCTGGCCACTCTCAGAGCTCCACTGCTGGGCTGTGGGGGCTGCACAGTAGGGGGCTTGGAAAACCTGCCTCCTGTTCAGAGTAGTTTTTCTCATTTTTTCCGCACATTCTGTTTCAGATGGTGCTTTTTGACCAGAGGAGCTTTTAACAGAAGTGAAAAATCAATACAGCAATTTACACATTAGCAGAGTCCGAGTATTTTATTGTGATGTAAAAAATAACTGCTGAATAATCATGTAAAATACAGTACGGTATTATATTTAGGGTCAAATTTTGTTTTCAGGTTTAAGAAAAAAAATAAACATTTTGATTTAGTTTGTTCCTTTAGAACTTTTGCTTATCACAATTTCTAAATATATTTAGACAATGGCATTTATACATGACTGTAGCTGCTATTTTATAAATGTGTCATATTTACTAAGTCTCTCTCTCTCTCTTTCTCTTATTTGAATTACTTTTCGTAGCCCACTACACTCTCTCTCTCTCTCTCTCTCTCTCTCTCTCTCTGTTTATTTATACGAACAGTGTGACATGACTCTCTTTGGCATGTTTAGCACTAAGACAACAATTCCATATCCACAACACTGCATTGTCCACAGCCGTAATGTCATAATACAGGAAGATGGACATGTTGTACACAAACAGACGGGTTTGTGCTGCTCTGGAGGGGGATCCAGTTTCATCCATTGTGTTACACTTTGAGAGAAAATGCTCTCACGGCCTGTTGATTTCAGAGGAAAACCTTTCGATATGACTGCTTTATGAAGGGTGGTGTGTGTGTGTGTGTGTGTGTGTGTGTGTGTGTGTGTGTGTGTGTGTGTATGTGTGTTTGAGAAGTAGGCTTACCAGTGTAGGGGCCTCCACCAGGAATGAACAATCTGGAACACAGGAGGCACACACACACACACACACACGCATACACACACAACACAACCACACATACAACTGTGCAGCATAGGACAGGGTTTTAATTTAGGTTTATAAGAGAGAGAGAGAGAGAGAGAGAGAGAGAGAGAGAGAGACAGAGAGAGAGAGAGAGAGAACAAATAGACAAATGGAAAGCCACCATTATCTGAAATTCAAAACTGGGGAAAAATGTATAGTACAGTGTAGTATAGTATAGTAGAATATAGTACAGCATAACATAGAAAACAGTACAGTGCAGTACAATATATATATATATATATATATATATATATAGTGCTGTGTGGTATAACTGCACTATAAACTAGATCGTAGAATGGTATAGTATAGTGTTGTGTAGTGTAGTTTAGTATGGTAAATATCAAATAGAGAATATTATATATTCTAATATTGTATAATAGATCAGAGTATAGTGTCACACAGTACAGTATAGTAGTGAGTAATGCATGTATAGTATGGTCTAGCAGTGTGTAGTGTAGTATAGTAGAGTATATTATATTGTATGGTAGTATAGTGCAATGTAGTAATATAGAGCATAGTGTAGTGTACCATAGTGTAGTGCAGTAATATATAGCAGAGTGTAGTGCACTATAGTATAGTGTAGTGTTGTGATACAGTGTAGGGTAGTATAGTGTAATGTAGTAATATAGCTTAATGTAGTGTGCTATAGTATAGTGTAGTGTAGTGGTACAGCATAGGGTAGTATAGTGTAGTGTAGTAATATGTAGCTTAATGTAGTGTGCTATAGTATAGTGTAGTGTAGTGGTACAACACAGGGTAGTATAGTGTAGTGTAGTAATATATAGCAGAGTGTAGTGTACTATAGAATAGTGTAGTGTAGGGTAATATAGTGTGGTGTAGTAATATAGCATAGTGTAGTGTACTATAGTATAGTGTAGTGTAGTGTAGTGGTACAGTGTAGTATAGGGTAGTATTGTATTGTGTATTAATATAGCATAGTGTAGTGTAGCGGTACAGTGTAGTGTTACAGTGTAGGGTAGGGTTTTTTTTTGTTTTTTTTTTACTACATTTTAAAATGCTCTTTTTAAAAGTATGGCTTTTCTGTTGTCAGGGTCAATTTCAGAGCTTCAGTTAGGGGCTTCTATCTTTGTCTGTTTCACAAAACAAGGAAAGACAGACATGTCCAGACATGTAAGGCCCAGTCAGTTTAGAGTTTGTGTTTTGTATAGTGTACATCTCCAGTTTACAGTCTGCAACAATCAAAAATGAAAACCAATTCTTTCATGGAGAAGGAAGAAAAACAATGTCAACAAGAAGTAAGAAACAAATTGGTTGATAATTAATTGTTTTTAGGACTGATTTGTTTCTTATGACTGATTTAAGACACAGGTCAAAACCGACCCATTAACATAAGAGATGGTAACAGAAAGCTAACACAGAAGGAAGGTTAAATCTTGTTCCAATGATTTCAAGCCCTAGACCTATCCTACATTCAGAAATTAAACAAATTAACAACAATTTAAACAACACAGACAGGTTCCAATGTCAGTGTGAAGCAGGCAAAGTGACAATGAGAGAGAGAGAGAGAGGGAGAGAGAGAGAGAGAGAGAGAGAGAGAGAGAGAGAGAGAGAGAGAGAGAGAGAGAGACTCGCCCCTGGAGTTCCCACTCCATTGTGAGACGTAAACAATGCAAGTTTTGATAACCTTTAACCCCAGAGTATATGAGTCCAATAGAAGGGACGCGCCCCCTCCGCAGCTGCTCCTCCGAGAACAGAGGAGTGAGAGAATGGGGAAAGCAGGAGAGGGAAGGAGGGAATAAAAGGGAGAAAAGGACTAATTAAAGTGGTAATTAAATGAAGCTCACAGCCCTGAGGCTCTCCTGCCTCCGCAGAGCAGGCCACATTACAGCAGACCCCAAAGACAAGCATCAGGGACTCAAACATCAGCATCCATTGTTAGCAGCAGCCAGAATGTGTGAATGTATCGACTTTAAGCTTTTAGAAACAGTTCTGGGGTGGAATCAGACCAGAAAACAATTACAAATTAATCTACAATTGATTCAGCTGCTGATTTACACAAATAAACCATTTTAAGAGAATTCCACAAGTTTAAAGGTGATCCGAACTCTAAAGGACTGAAACTCAACATTTTGGAGTTCTGACACTACAATTTGAAAATAAATGTCAGCTCTGTTGGACGATTTAATCATTGCATTAAAGCAACATCAAATAGCATTTTTACCTTAAAATTACAGCTTGTGTGTGTGTGTGTGTGTGTGTGTGTGAGAGAGAGAGAGAGAGAGAGAGAGAGAGAGAGAGGGAGACTGTCCACAGGTGTGTGTGTGTGTGTGAATGGGTAAGTGTGTGAAACTGTTCACAGGTGTGAGTGACTGGGTGAGTGTGTGAGACACTGTCCACAGGTGTGAGTGTGTGGGTGACTGGGTGAGTGTGTGAGACACTGTCCACAGGTGTGAGAGTGTGAGTGACTGGATGAGTGTGTGAGACACTGTCCACAGGTGTGAGTGTGTGAGTGACCGGGTGAGTGTGTGAGTGACTGGGTGAGTGTGTGAGACACTGTCCACAGGTTTGAGTGACTGGGTGAGTGTGTGGGACATTGTCCACAGGTGTGAGTGTGTGAGTGACTGGGTAAGTGTGTGAAACTGTTCACAGGTGTGAGTGACTGGGTGAGTGTGTGAGACATTGTCCACAGGTGTGAGTGTGTGAGTGACTGGGTGAGTGTGTGAAACTGTTCACAGGTGTTAGAGTGTGAGTGACTGGGTGAGTGTGTGAGACACTGTCCACAGGTGTGAGTATGTGAGTGACTGGGTGAGTGTGTGAGACACTGTTCACAGGTGTGAGAGTGTGAATGACTGGGTGAGTGTGTGAGACACTGTCCACAGGTGTGTGTGTGAGTGACTGGGTGAGTGTGTGAGACATTGTCCACAGGTGTGAGAGTGTGAGTGACTGGGTGAGTGTGTGAGACACTGTCCACAGGTGTGAGTGTGTGAGTGACTGGGTGAGTGTGTGAGACACTGTCCACAGGTGTGAGTGTGTGAGTGACTGGGAGAGTGTGTGAGACACTGTCCACAGGTGTGAGTGTGTGAGTGACTGGGTGAGTGTGTGAGGCACTGTCCACAGGTGTGAGTGTGTGAGTGACTGGGTGAGTGTGTGAGACACTGTCCACAGGTGTGAGTGTGTGAGTGACTGGGTGAGTGTGTGAGACACTGTCCACAGGTGTGTGTGTGTGTGAGTGACTGGGTGAGTGTGTGAGACATTGTCCACAGGTGTGAGAGTGTGAGTGACTGGGTGAGTGTGTGAGACACTGTCCACAGGTGTGAGTGTGTGAGTGACTGGGTGAGTGTGTGAGACACTGTCCACAGGTGTGAGTGTGTGAGTGACTGGGTGAGTGTGTGAGACACTGTCCACAGGTATGAGTGTGTGAGTGACTGGGTGAGTGTGTGAAACTGTTCACAGGTGTGAGTGACTGGGTGAGTGTGTGAGACATTGTCCACAGGTGTGAGTGTGTGAGTGACTGGGTGAGTGTGTGAAACTGTTCACAGGTGTGAGTGACTGGGTGAGTGTGTGAGACACTGTTCACAGGTGTGAGTGTGTGAGTGACTGGGTGAGTGTGTGAGGCACTGTCCACAGGTGTGAGTGTGTGAGTGACTGGGTGAGTGTGTGAGGCACTGTCCACATGTGTGAGTGTGTGTGAGTGACTGGGTGAGTGTGTGAAACTGTTCACAGGTGTGAGTGTGTGAGTGACTGGGTAAGTGTGTGAAACTGTTCACAGGTGTGAGTGACTGGGTGAGTGTGTGAGACACTGTCCACAGGTGTGAGTGTGTGAGTGACTGGGTGAGTGTGTGAGACATTGTCCACAGGTGTGAGTGTGTGAGTGACTGGGTGAGTGTGTGAGACACTGTCCACAGGTGTGAGTGTGTGAGTGACTGGGTGAGTGTGTGAAACTGTTCACAGGTGTGAGTGACTGGGTGAGTGTGTGAGACACTGTCCACAGGTGTGAGTGTGTGAGTGACTGGGTGAGTGTGTGAGGCACTGTCCACAGGTGTGAGTGTGTGAGTGACTGGGTGAGTGTGTGAGACACTGTCCACAGGTGTGAGTGTGTGAGTGACTGGGTGAGTGTGTGAAACTGTTCACAGGTGTGAGTGACTGGGTGAGTGTGTGAGACACTGTCCACAGGTGTGAGTGTGTGAGTGACTGGGTGAGTGTGTGAGACATTGTCCACAGGTGTGAGTGTGTGAGTGACTGGGTGAGTGTGTGAGACACTGTCCACAGGTGTGAGTGTGTGAGTGACTGGGTGAGTGTGTGAGACACTGTCCACAGGTGTGAGTGTGTGAGTGACTGGGTGTGTGAAACTGTTCACAGGTGTGAGTGACTGGGTGAGTGTGTGAGACACTGTCCACAGGTGTGAGTGACTGGGTGAGTGTGTGAGACATTGTCCACAGGTGTGAGTGTGTGAGTGACTGGGTGAGTGTGTGAGACACTGTCCACAGGTGTGAGTGTGTGAGTGACTGAGTGAGTGTGTGAAACTGTCCACAGGTTTGAGTGACTGGGTGAGTGTGTGAGACACTGTCCATAGGTCATGTATTTGGAGTGTGTTTTGGACCAAATCTTTTTTTGGTCTCTGATGAGTTTTAGACTCAAAAGTGAAGGATGTGGTTGAAGTTAAAATTGGACACAACTTTGATCAAACCCTGGTCAGTTTCAGACACAAACTTGATACTGTAGTTCGTGTTGAGTCAGGATCAAACGGAACTTTTCAGATTGTATTCTGGTTCTAACCAAAACATCAGGTCTGATTACAACTCCAATGTGTGTGTGTGTGTGTGTGTGTGTGTTAGAGAGTGAAAGACCTTTCAGTGTGGCCTGAGCCATTTGTAAACATATCATTAAACAAGTATTTCGATGTTTGGGACAAAATACCTGCCTCAAACTCCCCTGGGAAATGTAGTCCCTGTCCCACCACGGCCTTCTGGGAGAAAATCTCTTTTGATTGTGTGAGTGTGAGTTGGTGCATATGTATGTGTGTGTGTGTGTGTGTGTGTGTGTGTGTGTGTGTATACCTTTCTTGGGATGAGATGGATAAAAGAGTAGATTAAAGATGAAGTGTCTACACCGTGTTGGTTTAGATAGGATTGTGTGTGTGTGTGTGTGTGTGTGCGTTTCTCTCTATCTTCTGGACAGTGACAGAGGGCAGGGGCGAATGAGGAATGAAATACAAATACGTATCTGTGTATTGTGTGTGTGTGTGTGTGTGTGTGTCTGTGTGTGTGTCAGATGCCACAGCTGGAGCTGCGAGGCCATTTGTCAGGCTGAAGGGGGTTAGATTATGTGAGCGTCCCCCACGCTGGCCGTGCTGTGTGTGATCACTGCTGACCCTTCATTATGTCGACCAGACTCAGGTGTCACTACCGCCAGCCCCTAAATGTCTGTCTGCTGACAGCAAGACACACTCATCCCATCGCTCTTCTGCTGCTTCTGGAGTGTGTGTGTGTGTGTGTGCCTCCATAGCTTAACTTTTTTGTCGTAAGAAACTGGGTTTTTCAGAATTAACGTAGAATGTTAACAGAGTCAGTGCAGTTTATAATAAAGTAGACAACATTTCTTTACATAAAAATGAATCTCCAGTATGCTATCTATATTAACAGTGTTTTTTATATTTACATATTTTTATGGGATATTTAAAATGTGTTTTTATATTCTAATTCCAAAATCTTATATATATATATATATATAAACAATGGTTTAACTTCATTATTATGCTCTTATATTATCACTATATTATTGGCATTAAATGTTAATAAAATAACAATAATATTGTTCACCATAATTTCACAATTGCTCCATATTCAGTATATCGACCAAAAAGTAATAGTTATTGACTTACTACTTCCATTCGATGCAGATTCAGGCAATTAAAGCAACACTATGTACTATTTTTACCTTAACATCACAACTTCAGATCATTGTGCTCCAGAGGGAGGTGTCAGAGGGAGAAAAGACCTTCTGCTGTTCAGCACTGCTGAAGCTGCACTATGTAAATTCTACAGGAGGGTGTCCAAGTCACTCAGCAAGAAGCTAACAGAATTGTCCTAGAATGTGTTATAATAACGTTTATATTAAATCTAAATAAACATTTACTGAGATACATCCAGAGTTTAATAAAATAAAAAATAAATAAATAAAAAACAAACTCTAGCTGGTGATGTAACACCTTTAGAGGGCAGCACCGAGCAACATTTGTTTACTTGAGCTGAAGCTGTATCTGTAGTTAGGAGCTTCCTTATAGGAATAAAGAGGACAGAAATGTTTCTTGATATCACTATTAATGTGGCTTGTTGTTTTTTAATGATACAGCGCCTTCTATGAGACTGAGCACAAGTCGTGGTCACAGTTCAACAAGCATTTCTCTTTTTTTCCTGTTTATTATTCCTGTGTCTATCAATTTTCATGTCGTTAAATTGGCAGGCGTATCATGTGGTCACAGCATATGGTTCAACCTCATTGTCTGTCAATAGCCAGTCATTTTTCAATTAGTTCTTATTAGTAGGCATGGCTCTGGAAACGCCTCCCCTTGTATTTAGCCCCTGTGCCCCGGTGGGGAGGGTGTATGTGTGTGTGTGAGTGTGTGTGTATGATTAGTGAGTAGAGTGCATGGAGGTGACAGAATCCCTCTTCAAATATTTTGTCTTCATTTTACAGCGCGGCGACGTAATTATAGAGCAGCGCTTCATTATCGTTCCACTCATGTTTAATGCATTCTGTTCATTTAGGGCTGTATTAACCACATTCTGAGCACACGTGTGTGTGTGTCTGTGTCTGTGTATGTGAGAGAGAGAGAGAGAGAGAGAGAGAGAGAGAGAGAGAGAGAGAGAGAGAGAGAGAGAGAGAGAATGAGAGAGAGAGAGAAGCAGAGTACGCATAAAAATGAGGTGAAAATCAGATACAATTATTTTTATTTCAAAAAAGAAGGACAGGATTTGTTTTTAAATCATTCATATCATAAACGTCTTGTCACTGGAGGCACTAGGAGGACCTTATATATCTCCTGGTATTCCTCTAAGTATCTTCATATTTCACATAACCCCGAACGAATGGCCCGTTCATGCTGCAATATTTCACAATGTGTTTTGGATTTTCTTTTATATCCGAAAGAAAACTTTAACTGACAAATGTTCTTAACTTAACACAGCCAGTGTATTTAAGGAGATTGGATTCCACATAATTTGCAAATGTCTATTGGCGTGAGTCTGTTGATTCTGTCTCTGTTGGTTCCATTTTTTCCCCCTTAGGGTTTTCCTGTTGAAATGGATAGTCTTTTATTTACTACTCAAAACAAAACACATGGCTGAGTTTTTAATGCAGTGTTAGTGGTGGTAAAATGGTAAAAAAAAAAAAAGTTAAAATTACACTTAGAAGTTAAAACTCTCTGCGTATTCCTTTCTGCTGTGAACATAGTTCTCCACACTGCTGCATCTCATTTACAAAAAGATTCTTTAAAGCATCATGAACAGAGAGTTTCCTAAGATATTAAAAGTTCTTCTGAAAGTGACATCACAATGTCTTTCTGGAACCATTGCTGTGAAGGCTGTAGGTAGGGCTAGTGCTGGACGATATGAGCGCAAAACAAAACCATGATTAACTAAACATTTTACCTTGATAATGATTAATGAAGTATTATTTTGGGAGGTTGTGGGTTCGATTCCCGCTCCGGGTGACTGTCTGTGAGGAGTTGGTGTGTTCTCCCTGTGTCCGCGTGGGTTTCCTCCGGGTGCTCCGGTTTCCTCCCACAGTCCAAAAACACACGTTGCAGGTGGATTGGTGACTCGAAAGTGTCCATGAGTGTGTGAGTGAATGTGTGTGTGTCTGTGTTGCCCTGTGAAGGACTGGCGTCCCCTCCAGGGTGTATTCCCGCCTTGCGCCCGATGATTCCAGGTAGGCTCTGGACCCCCCGCGACCCTGAATTGGATAAGCGGTTACAGATAATGGATGGATGGAAGTATTATTTTGTTTATATATATATATATATATATTTGCCTCATAGTTCACTGACTCGTTTTATAAACATGCCCCATTATTAAAGGTGAGATATGGGTTTCTAATGTCACTGGGAGCTCCGTCTCTGTTTCTGAGCCGTGTTATGTTCATATTTGGTGCGTGATTGTGTTCAGTGTGAAACAGACTGGACCAAACTTTGGTCTTTTCTCAGTGTTTACATTTGACTTCTTTTTGTTGTGTGTCATCTTCACTAAAGTCTAAACTTGTCCAAACCACAGACAGCGTTTTCCTGTTTTACGATCTGCTGAAGTCGCTCAGTCAACCTCTGTGTTTAGGTTCTCCTCCACGTTGCTTACATGTGGCAGATAGGATGGGGCAGAGTCACATGACTACAGCAGGGTAGTGTGGTTTTAAAGAGACAGTACATGAGCACAGTGGGGACATATTAAAAGAAATAACTAAAACATATAATAAATAAAAAAAATGGCTACAATTAAAAGAGAAATCTGTATAATGAATTAAGGTGAGATTATGTCAAATAGACATTCTGAATGTTGATTTAGATGAATTTTCTGTAATTTGTCTAGGGTTTTAGGGGATGGTTTTAGGTTTCCATTTTAAATGACTAGGCAACAGAATCAGTGAGAGATGACTTACTCACATCTGTCCCACATGCATCCAGTATTGAGACTGATAAGATCAATCAAGTGGCACATATATCTGCATGGATGAGATGAGAGAGGGAGAGGGAGAGAGAGACCTGTGTGGGAGGTGTAATGGCGGACACAGAAAAGTGTGGAGAAGAAAGCTAATCTAGTCCAAGGCAGTAGAAGCAAACAAGGACAAAAAAGGACAAATCAGAGCAAGAGAAGTGGGAAGAATACAAGAGAAGCAAAAAAATACAAAAAGCGAGTGATGCCAGAGGGAAAGAGCTATCGAGAGAGAGAGAGAGAGAGAGAGAGAGAGAGAGAGAGGTAGCCCCCCTCTGATACAGCATGTGTCATGGGCCGTTCCTCTGGGGTGAATAAAAGCTAATAGGCTAACGCTAGTGGCGCTGAGTGATGATGCTGATGGATGGCGTGTGTCAGCGGCTGGCGAGCGACGGCTCTTTGATAAAACTTATCATCCACCGCCGCCTCCATAAATATTTTATCAAGTGTAATGGAAATTGTCAAATCAATCTAATTGTGTAATACATTACGGGGACATCAAAATTAAACAAAGCACATATGCTATCATTTGGCTTTTATGGTCGGGCAGCCGGCAGAAGCCTGGTCCGGGGGTCTCTCTTGAGGGCCCTCGGGGCTGGCAGCGCCAACGCTGGACATACGTCTCCTCACCGATGCCCGTCACCATGACAACGCTCACTCCATCACCCGATCAATTTCTCAAATGTGGACAACTGTGCACTGTAATCAAGATATGGCAACATGGCAACCTGCAACTGCCCTGCAGTCTGTGTGTGTGTGTGTGAGTGAGTAACAGGAATATATCACAGTATGGGGACTAGAACCAGTTTACACACTCTCATTTTGCGCACTTGTCTTTATACAGGGGACTTACATCTGGTCCCCACAATGTAATTATTACATTTTAAGGTTTAAGGGTTAAGTTTGATTTTAGTGCTAGTATTACCTATGGAAAAGTTATTGGTAAGTTGCCACAAAATGAATGGAGGTCTATGTAGTGTCCCCACAATCCACCGATACAAGACTGTGTGTGTGTATAATATGACGTCAAATATATTTAATTGCTTGAAAAGAGCAATTGTTGCCTTTATTTATTCCTGTTATTCATTATTTAATATTAGTTTTAATTATAATGTACATTTCATGAATTATTTCCATATATTCAGTAAACATAGCACTATATAAATGATTTATTTTTCCTTCGCAGTATAAATATCCCACCAATAATAATAGTAGAATATTTAAAAAATCCAAGCAAACAAACAAAAAAAAAACATGCCTCATATAAGGCAACACATGGTAGTATTTTATCTTAAAATTCCAGCATCAAAATCACTGTGATGCTCCACTGAGCTGTAATAGGGAGAAAAAAGTCTCTGTTGTTGCTACTTCAGGCTCAGCACAGCAGAAACTGCACTATGGAACTTGTGGAGGAAGCTATTAGGAATCCACCCCTGCTTGATTTCTGGATTTCAGTGCTGTAAACGTGAATTCCACTTTGTAAACCCACACTCACACCTACGGACACGGGGAGAACACACCACACTCCCCACAGGCAGTCACCCGGAGGAAACCCACGCAGACACAGGGAGAACACACCACACTCCTCACAGACAGTCACCCGGAGGAAACCCATGCAGACACAGGGAGAACACACCACACTCCTCACAGACAATCACCCTGAGGAAACCCACACAGACACAGGGAGAACACACCACACTCCTCACAGACAGTCACCCAGAGGAAACCCACGCGGACACAGGGAGAACCCACCACACTCCTCACAGACAGTCACCCGGAGGAAACCCACGCGGACACAGGGAGAACACACCACACTCCTCACAGAAAGTCACCTGGAGGAAACCCACGCGGACACAGGGAGAACACACCACACTTCTCACAGAAAGTGACCTTGAGGAAACCCACGCGGACACAGGGAGAACACACCACACTCCTCACAGAAAGTCACCCGGAGGAAACCCACGCGGACGCAGGGAGAACACACCACACTCCTCACAGAAAGTCACCTGGAGGAAACCCACGCGGACGCAGGGAGAACACACCACACTCCTCACAGACAGTCACCCGGAGGAAACCCACGCGGACACAGGGAGAACACACCACACTCCTCACAGAAAGTCACCTGGAGGAAACCCACGCGGACACAGGGAGAACACACCACACTTCTCACAGAAAGTGACCTGGAGGAAACCCACGCGGACACAGGGAGAACACACCACACTCCTCACAGAAAGTCACCCGGAGGAAACCCACGCGGACGCAGGGAGAACACACCACACTCCTCACAGAAAGTCACCTGGAGGAAACCCACGCGGACGCAGGGAGAACACACCACACTCCTCACAGAAAGTCACCCGAAGGAAACCCACGCGGACACAGGAAGAACACACCACACTTCTCACAGAAAGTCACCTGGAGGAAACCCACGCGGACACAGGGAGAACACACCACACTTCTCACAGAAAGTGACCTGGAGGAAACCCACGCGGACACAGGGAGAACACACCACACTCCTCACAGAAAGTCACCTGGAGGAAACCCATGCGGACGCAGGGAGAACACACCACACTCCTCACAGAAAGTCACCTGGAGGAAACCCACGCGGACGCAGGGAGAACACACCACACTCCTCACAGAAAGTCACCCGAAGGAAACCCACGCGGACACAGGGAGAACACACCACACTCCTCACAGAAAGTCACCCGAAGGAAACCCACGCGGACACAGGAAGAACACACCACACTTCTCACAGAAAGTCACCTGGAGGAAACCCACGCGGACGCAGGGAGAACACACCACACTCCTCACAGAAAGTCACCCGGAGGAAACCCACGCGAACACAGGGAGAACACACCACACTTCTCACAGAAATTCACCAAGATCGGGACTCAAACCCACAACCTCCAGGTCCCTGGAGCTGTGACTGAGACACTACCTGCTGCACCACCATGCCCAAGAATGAATTTATGTAAAATATTATTATTGTTATGATTAAATATATAAAAAAAACTTTGGCATTATTTTCTATGCTAATGTATGCATATTGTTTTGTTTCAATTTCACTCGCCAAATGGAAATGGAGGGTTTCCGTTGCCTTGTGCTGAATAGTCGGTTAAGGACTTGTTACTGTCATGTTAAAGGATTATAGTTTACCTTCTTTTATTGCATACACATAAGCGTTGTGAGCACTTCAAGCTGAAGCCTGATGAAGAGAATTTGATGGTGTTTCACTAGCGTCAAGCATCTCACAGTAAACCAGTCTGAATATGTGACTGCAATAAGCATCTTCTTTAGGAAGAAATAAAAAAAATGGTGGATACTGCAGGAAAGACAAACTTTATCACAACACATAATTAGTCATAGTGTGTGTGTGTGCGTGTGTGTGTGTGTGTGTGTGTGTGTGTGTGTGAGAGAGAGAGAGAGAGAGAGAGAGAGAGAGACTGTCAAGTGACACTGAACCAAACAGAGAAGTGACAGCAGGACAGAAAGAAAAGAACTAAAGACAGACAAAACAGATCAAATGCTTAGAGTGTTTGACAGGGCACATAAATATACACATGCCTGCACACACACACACACACATGCACACACACAGATAATCAGAGATACAAACAGATCAAATATTCAGGGTGTGCAAAACTCTGATTGCTATCTGGTTCCATTAATCCCCAACCTTCTACACACAAGCATACACACACACAGATACACACACACACACATACACACACACACACACACACACAATCGTGTTTTGAAACATGTTTGTCTCACAGGAGGTTTTCTTCTAATATTCACCTACATTTCCAGGACCTTCTTTTGCTGTTGGAGAGTTGAGGCTGGGTTTGACAGCTGCAGTGTGAGTGTGTGATGAATAAGTTCATTAGCTCTGAGATTGTGGCAGGTGTGAATTAACAACAGACTGGAAAACTCACTCATTACACCCTACACACTACAGTCAAAGTGTGGGAAACATCCCCAGAATCTCTTGCTCTGTGTGTGTGTTTGTGTGTGTGTGTGTGTGTGTGTGTGTGTGTGTGTGTGTGTGTGTGGCCCATAATGACTCTGCTTTAGTGATATTGATTGTAGTTTAACATTACACCACACTAACCACTTTTGTTCACCTCATCCATTTTACCTCTCTGTGTTATATTTCATACTTTTAATAATTTCTGACTCCCTCCAAACCAGAGGAAGACCCTCAGGAGGAACTGAGACTCAGGGGACTGTCCTCCTCTACTGAAACACATTATAAACATTAGAGATTTAGCTTAAAACTGCAGGTAGGTAACGGAGGTCTAAAGTAAAGGTCTGTGCTGAGTCAGTCCCATCACTGATCCAGGAGCTGCTGCAGGGGAACGGATGTGGAGTAAAGGTGTGGAGGGCAGATACATCACATTTTAGTTTAGTTTTACATGTATTACAGAGAGAGAATATAGGTCTGTTACTGAATGTGTGTGTGTGTGTTGATCTAGTAATGGCTGGCACCCAGCAGCAGCAGCAGCCCCCTCCACACACACACCCCCTGCTCTATCTCTCACTACCTCATGCACAAACATACATCTTTATCAAGCGCCTGTTGTCAGACAACATTAGATAATTAATAGGTCATTTGTCAGCTTTGTGAGAAACATGTTAAAATCCCTCTGCGCGGCTCGGAGGGAAAAAAAAACACAGCTGTCTACTCCAGCGGCTGACACACACACACACACATACACACGCACACACACACAAACACAAGAAGTGTGCAAACATACTAGCCTGGAGAGGCTCATTCTTAATCACCACTAATGCTAATTAATTAAGAGAGAGAGAGTTTGTGTGTGTGTGTGTGTGTGTGTGTGTGTGTGTGTGTGTGTTTGACTTTGGCTTGTTGCTCAGTGTTAATTGAGCAGCCTTGCATTGTTCTCTAATTGAGTGTTGGTTCATCTGCAGTGAGTAGGGCAGCAGTGGAAGAATGAAAGAAACAATGCTCAGACAATGCACACATTAATTAACACACGCTTAATGGGTCACAAAGGCCTGCTAGATTGTGTGTGTGTATGTGTGTGTGTGTGTGTTTTCCATTCAACCTAAGTATATTTGATTATCCGAGACATGCTCAGTGTCCAAACTTTACCTCTTTTCTTTTCCTCTGCAGCTCCAGAGCAGGTGAAGCTGGGTAATGTGTGGAACAATAAAATTGAAATGGGTTGCGTTTCTATCCACTTTGGTTAATTTCACACAGCAGGTAAAAGTGGACCAATCCGATCTATTTGTTCATACGTGACGCAGACGTGTCATTTGTGTGTTTGTGTGAACAGCACAAATCACACTGAATCTGACTTTTTTAAATCAGATTTGGGTCACTTTCATATGTGCTATTGAGATCCGATCAATATCCGATCTGTGGCCATGCGGCTCGGTCTGAACGGCCAGGTCAGAATTCATGTGACTTTTACATCACTCCAGCAATTTTCGTATAATTTGAGGTGGATACGGCCAGTCAAACCGTTTCCATTTCGTAATAAATATTGGAAAACGAAAAACCCATGAAACGTGTTAATCCAGGTTCCTTTATAAAATCTTTGGAAATATGTAGTAAGTGCTTTCATTTTAAATAAAAATACATGAGAAGAGCTCGTTTCTAAGTAGTTCTACGTCAGTTTTATATTGTTCATGTCGGTGCGAAATTGCATAAATGTGCATTATGTAAATATTAAACTCATGTCAGCTCTAGTCTCCTTCTCTTTGAAGAAGACGTGTTTGCGAGAGAGATTTGTGCTTGGAGCGAAAGAAACGTCAGTTCACATTTTAATATTCTTTGAAGTCTTTATTTAATGAACACAGAACTGATGTGGAATAAAGAAAAAGGGGAGTTTGTGATGAGCCCGAAGCGTCATGCGGGTCAGTTTAGGAGCGTGATCTGTTCAGACTGATGTCAGATATACGTCACATTATATAGACAATGTAAACAGCAGGAAAATAAATCAGATTTGATCATGAAATCATAACAAACGTAAATGTTTTTGGGACACATTTACCCGCTGTGTGAACAGAGTCTTAGTCAGGATTCTGCCATTTGTTGCTGTATACGTGGCTCAATTATGGGGCCAAATTTCAGTAATAGTTTCCAATTTCTCTTAAAATTCAGTAACAGCTAGGTATCTGTGTTGTTTACATAAACACTTAAGTGGTAACTTGTTTTTCAGTGTGTGTTGTGCCTGGTGGGATGTTATTGGTTTTAGACAAGTAGAGGAGCATCCAGGTTAATTACGTTTTGCTGCTGTCTGTTATCGTCCCATTGGGTCTGTTCTTACATCTGTGTCTCTAAACACACAAACACACTCGGCTCCCTCTCTCTCTCTCCCTCTCTCTCTCTCTCTCGCTCGCTCTCTCTCTCTCTCTCTCTCTCTTTCGTCTCAGTCTCTTTCTTCTCGTCAACATCCAATAAAACAGGATTGAGAAGACGCTTGCTCTTATTTAGTCCTGCTGGTCTCCGGTGACCAGAAAGAGAAAAGCATTCATTTACTCACACAGACACACACACACACACACACACAAACACACACACACACACACAAACACACACACACACACACACACACATTGGTAAGTGAGTACTGGGTGCTTTTCTGAGTCCCTCTAAATAGTGTGAATGTCTGAATGGAGGTGATTTAATTTACAATGGCTGTTCCTCTGACAGTCCAAGCAGTGTGTGTGTGTGTGTGTGTGTGTGTGTGTGTGTGTGTGTTTGTGTGTGTGTGAGAGAGCCTTTTTTCTTACTTGAATTAAAAGTAAGAGTGTGTGTATTCCAAAGAAACACCACCAAACTAGATCAACATCAGCTTTATTGTTTTTTTTTTTTAAATAGAACCTGTCCTTCACAGGGCGACACACACTCACACACATTTGATACTTTAGAGTCGCCATTCCACCTACCAACGTGTGTTTTTTGGAACCTGGGAGGAAACCCCTGCCAACACGGGGAGAACCCACCTCACAGACAGTCACCCGGAGCAGAACTCAAACCCACAACCTCATCAGTTGCATCACCGTATTTTTAATTATTTAAAGCTTTTTTGTGTAATGTATAATTCTAATTCAAAAATTCTTTTGTCATTTATGGTTTTGTAGCATCAAAAAGTAGTGTGAAAATGGTGAGTAAAGAATTTATTGATCGATGCATTTGTTCTGAGCTCCATCAGGAAAATCGTGATGACAGCGTATTAATGCTTAATTTTTATGGGTTTGTTTTTTCTTCTTTTTGTTAAATAAACTGACACCTGTCATTTTTAATACTACACAACAGTTACCATAAAATGCTGGACTCATTTGTGTCTTTTGTCAGATGTTTCTATACATACTTCACCAGTGAGTGTCACATGTCAGTGTTCAGTTATAATGCAGTCGCAGAGACATCTGTGTTCAACTCTATTTGAATCATTGTGATGCATACAGCAACTTTGCACAGTTTTCAAATACATCAGGAAAACTCTTTCAAAGCTCTTTTCAGGGCTCAATGACCCAGTTCCATCTCTGACAGCTCTTGTTGTGTCCTGATAAACTGTGGTCCTGCAAAGAACAGGATCTCCTGTTGTCATCGTGCAGCTCTGGGATTTGGCTCGTTTCTGTTCGCTTCAACACACTGTGCTGAACATCGCTTTTACAGTGTGTGAGTATCCTGTCTTTACTATGTATGAGTACAGTTAGTAGCAGTGCACGTTTGTGGTGTGCTTTTATGGCGTATTGGATATTTGTTGTGATTAGTATCCAGCCTCTTACTCAGACCCAGTCCACTAACCAATCCAGATGTTTTTTAAAATGATCAGTGTTTTATCCTCTCGTCCTTTTCAGAATCACTCGAACATCTCACTCCCTCTATAGTGAATTACATTAGTCAAAAACTACAATGTAGGCAGATAGCTCTAGATTTCAGATTAGCTCTAGACATATGAATATATATAAACGATGCTTTATTAGAAATATATAATGCAATGTTAAGATCTATATTCAGTCATTTCTTACATAGTGCTCTACAATATGAAATCCTTGCTTTTTTCTCAATCTGTTTTAATTTTTAATGGAAACTGTGAGCATGAGCAGGTTTAATGCCATTGTGTTACACAGGAGGTTTATAACAGGAAGTTTGGTGGCTGCAGGTAGGAAGAGAATGTGGTGGGCCCTATGTGAAGTTGGCATAGGATACTTTACTTCTTATTTTGTGTATGATTATAATTACAAGGTACGTAAAACCAACAAACAAATAAAAGACCTGGACTTCCTGCTGATTCAACCTCTGAGGTACGCTTTGATATTTTTGCTCCTGGGCTCCCCCTACACTTGCAGAGTGTATATCATTTTACAGCATTGAAATCCAACTTTAGATTAATATAAACAAAGAAAGAACACATATTCGTCATTTTAAAATGAATGGACTTCCATTTTCTCAAGTTAAATAGTGGAATTTCCTCAGTGCTGAGCATTGCGTAGCAAAGACCGAGGCTCTATTCTCCCTGTTACAGCTCAGTGGAGTGTCATAATGATTGTGAAGCAGGAATTTTATGGTAAATATACTTCCTTGTGTTGCTTTAATTAATATTCGTTCCACAATAAACTGACATCTTTACAATCAGTCTTAGCAACTTGGAAGACAGAAAGAGAGAGAGAGTGAGTGACATAGAGAAAGAGAGAGAGAGAGCAAGACACACTGCTCAATGTCTTAATCTCCTCCTCCGTCATCACATGCTTAGAAAGCAAAACTGACCCTGTTACAGTCCTTTAGAGGATCTACATCTATATTTACAGGCGACAGTGCTGGAGGGTGTGTGTGTGTGTGTGTGTGTGTGTGGTGTCTGGTGTATATACAGCCCAGGTAGGTTAGATCACAGTAAACACATTTGTCCTGTGTGTGTGTGTATGTGAGTGTGAGTGTGTGTGTGTGTGTGTGTCCTGACGTCCCCGGGCGTTGACTGGGTCACCTCTCCATTAGGGTGTGTTGTCATGGTGATTAATGGCTGCTCCTACCATCTTTAATGTAGGCGGTAATGATGCGGGGTCCCACGCTGCTCCGCATAATCACAAGATGTATGAGAGAGCCAGAACCCTGGAGCAGAGGTGAAAACCATTCTCTCTCTCTCTCTCTCACACACACACACACATACGCATAAATTCTAACAGTTATTCACACACACATTTATGGCATATTAGGAACACCGTTCAAAACTTTAATTTTGAGAATAATGTCAGAATATTTTTAGAAGAAATCTATATCAAGTATAAAATGATAATACTTTGCTAAAGGGAACTTTATGATTTTGGGGAAATGCAGTTCTCTCTGCTTGTTTACATTTAGAAACTGCGTCTTTTAAGGTGGAACACTGAGTTTGAGAAGTAAAAATACTGTTTTTTGTACGTGCCTGAAGTGTAACTTTTCTGTAGGTTTTTATATGCGGTTTATATGCAGAAACTCATTTGTAACTTGAGCTGTTTTGTTTTGTAGCACTTTCGGTAACGCTAGCCATCCCCCGCGTTTGGAGACATTTCCACCCTAAGTTCATGCTCTTCACCATTTGGAGTTCTCTTGGTTGTCTGTAGACACTCCAGATAGACAGCCTCTGCCATGAGGAGAGAGAGAGAGAGAGAGAGATTGTTTTGTTACTTGTTTACAGACAAATTCTTATCATCATTCTTCTTAAAACAGAAAGCTATTTAGCTTCTTTTAGCTGTAACACTATGACTTTTCTGGAAATACTGCCTCTTTATTTTTCTAACTTAACTAATTTATTAGTGAATTATTTCCAGTTTTTAAGCCTCATGTTGTTCAAGTAGTAATAAATGAGACATATTATGAAAAACATCACATATCTGGAGCACATACCAACACAGAACTGTGAAATGAAATAACCCACTATGTGCTGCCTAAGTCAGAAAACAGAAGAAGCAGAAGAAAGAGAACTGAGTGAAAACGGCTAAAAAGCAGAGCTTCCGCTCCTTGCTCCTCACTGCTGTGCGCTCGGGGTCGGGGTGAACAGTGAGTGGCTCATTATCATTTAAAGGCACAGGTGCTGAAAGCGGGCGTTCTGAACAGGGCTGTTTACACAGGGGGTGGGCGGGATAGTAGTGTGTTATGTAGACCCCAGGGATGTACATCTTTACTATCAGGGTGTTACTTTATCTGTTATAGTATAACAACACACACACATAGGTTCAGTTTTTGTGTCATTATAGGAATACAGACATGGTGCATGTTTCAAATGAAGCTCTATGTGTGTGTGTTTGTGTGTGTGTGTGTGTGTGTGTGAGCAGTGTTTGTTGGGGGGTTTGGGTGGGGGTTGCCTGGAGATTTTGACTACACACTGACAGTTTATGCACTAATGAATGGTTTCTGCAAGAAGTTCTGTTTGTCCCTCATGATGATGTTTACACTCATAAACAAAGCCACACCTACCAACCATCTCTCTCACTCTCTCTCTCTCTCTCTCTGTTTCTCACTCTCTCTATCACACACTCCCTCTCACACTCTCTCCCTCTCCCTCTATCTTTCACTCACACACTCTCACTCTCAGAATTTTCTCTCTCTCTCTCTCTCTCTCTCTCTCTCTCTCTCTCTCTTTCTCCATATATCCCTTTTTGGGCATTGTTTTGTGTCATTGTGTGTAAAAAATAAATGTGGAGTGGTCTTTCGTCAGTGACACATACCCCTACCCTCTCACACACAGTCATCGCTGAGCGTTATCTCTGCGTTCTGGGTGGCACAGGATGTGTTGTGTCATGTTCCATATTAAATAACAGGAAATGCTGTTATTCTTCGGGAGTCTCGGTCAGCGATTGTTGTGTTTGTGAAAGTGACATCATCAGGGGCCGATGGTCAGGGTCCTATTTTGGAAGGCTGTGTTCTCAGTGAGGATGTTCCCTGGTTGGCCCTGGCACACTCTGCACTGAATGAGCTCATTATAACTGCCACTGTTCTGATGCTATCAGGGGTGGAGGGCAAATCCTAATGTGGAAAACACCACAATGCGTTTTGTAAGAGCATGTGATATTGTGTATCTTTAGCTTCAGAGTAAATCTAAAATCCTGGTAATGTGTCCTTGATGCAGACGAGTGTTTCTATATCCAGATCATAGAGACGTGTCTCCACTCGAGGCACTGATGGCCTTTGTTTAACGAGCTAATTTTATAGTGAATTAACAAGATCTTCCAGTGAAGCTACACCAGTTCTTCAAAATCAGCACAAGGAGACAACACAAACACAGGGAAATGTCTCAGCAGTGCTGGTGTTTCTCTGCCTTTTTTTCCTATGTTTTGAAGATTAGAGAAACACAGTAAAAAGTGTTTGGCTTGGAGTAGTGGGTAATACCTTAGATCAGCGCTGCTCAATGCCAGTCCTGGAGGTCTGTTACTACGCTGGAGATATCAGATACAACACAATACAACACACCTGGCTCTAATGATCAAAAGCTCCCGAATGCCTTTGTTACCTGGGTGAGCTGTGTTTGATTACAGTTCGATATGTTGTCATTGTTCAATGAAATCATCTTCAAAATAGTAATTTCAATGGAAGTCAATATATAAAGATTTATTTCCTAGTAATTTTGGAGTATTTCTATTGGTTCATTCATCGTGAAATTTTCACACAGTGTGAAGGACAGATGCTGTGTTCAAATGATGTAGTAAACTAAACATTCACAAACGTGGAAATACATGTTTTTCATTGGGCAGTGATGATATGTAACATGACTATAATTGTAAGCCACCCTGAATAAGACCACCTGCTACAAACTGTAAATGTAAGTCAATTCCAGTTATATTCTGTTTCCCCAAATATAGCAGCACAGTCACAGTCTGTTGAACAGTCTCCAGAATCAACAGAACAGGCAAAGCAAGTTTTAATCAGCCCATGGTAGCTCATAGAGCAGGTATAGTGAGTTTTTTTAGACAGTGTAGATCATGCAGCAGGTTGAGTTTTTTTGATTGCCCTGCTGTAGCTTGTATATCTCACCAGTGTGTCTCATGGAGCGGGCAGAGTGAGGTTTAAACTTGCATCAACTATTCAAATAGTTGTGTGAATTTAAATATGGACATTCCTGTAGCCTAAAAGAAAAGGTTGTGTGTCCTTTATGAGGCAGGGCACATGAAATGTTGCATGAAATATGACATATGTTAATGCCTTTATTCAAAATATGGGACATTACCTAAATATTATGCAAATTCAAAGCTTAACTTGTACAGGTCATTTTGACTGAAGAATCCAGTACTTTACAAATATACAAATTTACTAATGCAATTCAGCCACTGCCCAGTGATTTCTATTTAACCAGTGTAATGAACCATAAATGCATATGCAGAAGATTAGGGGTATTTCTTAAGCAATCTATCTCTAACATAAATATTTACTAATCCCAGATGACTCCCTGTGGCCTAAATCCTGATCTGTATCCCCTGTATTACACTGCAGCCACCCTGATTTAAACCCAATCTGCAAGTCGCTCCGGTCTATTTTCTTTTTGAGACGTTTACCTTTTCCGAAACTAATATGTTTATTGACCAAAGTGAAATCCCACTACTATATATGAGGGTTCTGGCCCACAGAGGATTGTAATTTTTTCCCCCTTCATTTTAAGAGGCAGGACGGAGCAGTGATTGAGAAGGGAAGGAGTTTAGGAATGGAGGGATTGAGTTACGTTTAAAAGCTCTGCGTTTGGAGAGTGTGGCAGTCTGTAGCTCTGAAGCTGGGTGATGTTTAAACATCGTAGCTGAGATTACCGTTAGGATTTCATACACTTAACAGAGCCGCAGCTTACAGCAGGGGCCCTAACCTGCAGCTGTCAAGCTAGTGGGGTGTATGTATGTGTTTTATAGTCAGTGTTGTTCATCTTCCTGCTCCACCTTAGTGAAATAAGTGTTTCATTATGGTAAAGAGTAAGGGAAATAATTTGACACCACTGTGAAATATTCTGTGCCAGATGTATGTAGGGGTTCAGTCAGATTGCAATGTGTATATTAATATTCCCCTAAAATTGTACTTGTTGGAAATTATGGATGTAAACTTGTGTACTATTTGCTAAGATGGCACAAAATGTTAAACCTTGGCATTTGTGATGTTGCACTGAGCTGTAACAGGGAGAATAGAGCCTCTGTTGTTGCTACTCCAGGCTCAGCACTGCAGAAACTATGTACATACTTAATTTCAGGACAGTGCTGTAAAGCTCAGGAGAAAAATTCCAAATCTTACCTGGTGTTCCTTTAAAGATAGCTGGGTTACTAAAAAGGAACTTTTCTGCCAAAGCAGTCTACAGTTGTATTCAAATCCAGCAAAAAAAATATTTGGGAAACAATAACACAGACCATATGCGTATATTTTGTGCAGTTCCTCACACACATACATCTGATCCTGAGAGTTGCAATAACTTTATGTTCTTGGTAAATATTTATTTAGACATTTTCTAGCTGCTGTGTCAGCTACCTTGCTAAACACATCTTGAGACTTTACCACAAATTTAAAGTTTTAAAGCCAAAGGAAATTTCAGTGTAAATTCCATGACCACATTTAGATTCTCAAATTTAGAAAATTATACAGATAATGTAATCAATTGCACCTCATTTCATTTTTTTTGTTGATTATCTCTCAAAAGAGAAACTTCTTTGACCTCACAAATTGAATTCTGCATTAATGGTGAGTTAATAAATACGAGTGAGTTGATCATTTAATAAGCTTTAATAGGTATGTTGCTTGGCAGCTATAGCCTACTGTTAACAAACTCCATTCAGTGGCAAAACAGTTGTTTAATGCCAGATTATACAACTATAAAATGAAATGATTTTTTTGTGGGTTTAGACCAAATTCACCAACTCTAATACAAAAAAAAAATGGTTCAATAATAATAGCTCTTTAAAAGTAAGAATTTCAAGTCCTCACTCATATAACTACATTACAGCCACATATTTTATGACACTTTTAAGTGATCCTGACCCTATTTTTTTATTTTTATTTAAAAGGTCAAAGAGATATTTATGTGTGTGTTTCACTGTGAGGAATGGGAACTGATGACAAGTCTAGAAGCGCTTAGCTCTTAGCATTAAAGAGCAAGTTTATGGATGTGTGACTGGGATGGTTCAGACTCTGACAGCAGTGTTTAGTCAAGCCACCCGCTGCGCGAGAGGAATGTACGGAGACAGGAGGATGTGCTGGAGAGCCAGCCCCACTCCTCATTAGCACTCACCACTACCTGTCATAACACATTAGCCACAGCACGCTAGCCACAGCATGCTAGCTCCACTTTGACTTGCTCGCAGCGGGTTAGCTTCGAGTGCGTTAGTGATGGCACATTAGTTAGAGAGTTGTAAGCATGTGTTAGCATGGACCAGCTACTCCACTGTATTAATAATGCCACATTAGAGAAACCGGGAGAGCTACATATGTTAGCATGATCATCACAGCTAATTAGCTGTTTAGGAATTCCTCTGACATTGACACCAGGAGCTGTTTGCGGCTCATGTTCTGATTGTTCAATGACAAGGCATTGGTCAGTCGGTATTTGCAGAATTTCAGAATCTCACCCAAACCTGGCAAAATTCTACCTGAACTCTACCTGAAAACACCACAACAAATCAGAGACCCATTAATCCTTTTAAATGATAGCATCAACTTTAGCTTAGCCACAATGTTATGTCACCTATCAACAAAGATTATCGTCAAATCATTAATAACCGGAAAAATAGCCTTTCTCTCCGTCTGTCTCTAATTCCTTGTGAACAAATTTTTAAGAATGAACTAGAATGAATGCAGCAAGCCAGATTTAGAGAAGAAAAATTTTAAATGAAACTCATTAAGACATGGAGATGCTATGAGACCCTGACTTGGGCCTGGTTAAAAAAAAATTTGTAAAGATAGAACCTGACATGAAGAGCTGGTTTCATGCTCTAATTCACAGCGAGCTCAACACAAGACAGGAGGGACTTTAAGCATCAACATTTAAGCTCTAGGGATGGGTAAATAGATCTATGTTAATGGTGTAGCTGCACATTCCAAAGTCACTTAATAGAATGTGAAGAACCAAGTGTTTCAGAGGAAGCATACGTTAGTTTTCAGCATTCCAGCTTGGAGACAACACACTAACACACTACGTAGGGTATGAAAAAATCCAAATACAACATCATTATCAATAGGGTACTTAATAGTGTAGAAGTTAGAGTGCAATCAGGTGTGGTGTGGGACACTCACTATGACAAGTTCAGCCTTTTATGGTGGAGCCAATAGGCCTATAACAAGTTCAACCATTTAAAGTAGAACTGAAAATACAACTAAGAAGCTGGTAAAAGAGTTTTAAACATGCTTTTCTTCTTCATGGAACCTACACAACTGCACGCAGCTCTGCCTTTTTTGCATTTCCACTGGCCAAATCTGGTACTTGGTCCCTGGAACCAGGTACTTTTAGTCCCTGCTCAGTTACGGTTCCAGCCGAGACGAGTAGGTATTAAATTATGACGTGTAAACTCTGCAGAGTGCTGATTGACCACCTGTCAACCACCACAAAATGCAGAGCGCCAGCACAAACCCACCCCTAGGAAAGTTACAGCAGCTTTCACATTTGTTTTCATTCAGCTCACAACAGTAGGTTGTAACATTACCCCAAGGTGTTTGGAAGAAATGCCAACTAAAATCTCTAGTGAAACCTGAATGTGCAACAAAGCAGTGGGGTTTCATGATGTCACTGGCTCCATCTTGCAAGGGAGTTGTGCTAGTGGAAAAACGAACAGCGAGCTCAGCCGAGTCGAGTTGAGCTGATCCCATGCAGTGGAAAAGCACCAATAGTGTTCTCCATCTCTGGAAAGCCAGTCCAGTGTTGATTCTTGGTTCTCTGTCAGAAGTGTCCTGAACATTTCACATTGTTGTGTTTGCTGTCAATGTCTATCTTTTCTTCTGGAGGGCAAAACTAAACATGGAACAGGCCAAAATTTCCACAATGTGGGACTAACGTATAAGTGTGGCCAGTCTGGCTATGAAAACAAAGAGCAGAGTACAACACACACAGAGTGAGTGTGACTCAGGATGCATTACTCCACTGTAAATTAGAGAAAATAAATAAGTTGCATAACATTTTTGCACTACTTAAAGCTTAAAAAAGGAATGGTAAAACAAAAAATGAGAAAATATAACAGACTATGGGTAAAAAATAAACCGGATTCCATAGGGCCCTGTCTACTGCTGTCATCAGTTATGATTCTGAGCAAGTCGGGCTGGAACATATGTGGACTTTTCTCATCAGCCACGCGCTGCTCTTCCTTTCCAACCAGAGGCAGGCGTCAGAGGTCACCAGACGACATCCTCTCCCTTCTCCGTTCACAATTAACCTCGGCGGCTGCAGTTTCCTCTGTTTTTTGAGCTGAAACACTGTCACTTGAGGTCGACTGGCAAATGTCTGAAAATAGGAAGCATGAAAATGTTGGGGCAACATGATATAATACACTCTCACTTCACTGTCCCCCTTCAGGGCTCCCCCTACAGAATACAAACAGTTAGATCCGGCCCCTTTTGCAGGGGTCTGAGAGGGTGGAATGAGTGGGCGCAATCAATGATTATCACCCACACCCTCTATCCCCCACTTCTCAGGCTTATTCTCATCTGGACACACTGTTATTACAGACACACTCCTCTTTCTTCCTGCCCATGTTTGTTTAACTGCCCCGGCCATAAGATATCTCCGTTTGGAGTGAGTATGTTTTCCTCTATGTGGCAGTTAGCACTGGGTTATAGATACCAAGTCCGGGGGGATAGGAGGGTGTGTGTGCATGGCTGTGGGCGTATGACTCTGAGCTGGAGATGACTATAACTTAGATATGTTTTCATCATTTTCTTGTTAAATTGAAAGCTTACATTGTCCCATTTTATGCCCACATTCAGATGTTTGGAATCACTGATTTAACTGTTTAAAACTGCTAGGGTATACTTTTGTGATATACTTGCTAGCTTTTGATGATATTTTAATATTTGATCATATTTTATTCACCTTGTCAAACACACTGGGGAAATCTCAGAGTTTATAAAGGTAATTACACAATGTTTAATGTGTCTGTAATTTTACTTCTTTTTAAAGCAACACTAGGTATTGTTTTTAACCCAAAAAATAATTCCCACTCTACAACTCTAGAGGAAGTCTAGGGAAAAAAAAGCCAAATTATGCCTAGTGTTGCTTTAATTCAATTGATACAAAGTTTGTAAACGCCCAGAAAACTGAAAAATCAATTTGGTTACGACTAGAATCCCACAGGGGTGCGAACAAATTTCACTGCTCTAACATAACATGCAGTTTACAAAAAAAACTTTTAAAATAATGAATATAAAAGGGATATAGAGGGATATAATTGTGTATGTATTTTATTTCAAATGTATTTTATTGTCTATAGGTGACGAAAGTGAATTCCCGCTTTTCCCCCCTGATGTCCTGGAGGATGCTGGGCCAGTGTCTGATGGTGTTCCCATTCCACTGGTCACTGCTAACAACATCCCCTCCCCTAGTCTACGGCACGATGGCGAATCCCCCCAGGATCCTTCAACCTTCAGCACCTCCTTTCACACACCTGTGTACCTGGGCAGAGAGGAGGCAGAGACGTCACTTCCCCCAGAGTTTGAACTGCGCGAATCTGGCATTTCACCCGGCAGCCTGGGGGTCTGGAGCAGAAGGAGGCTGGAGGTGGGGGAGCAGTTTGGACCTTACGAGGGAACACTGAGCCACAGCAACCCGATCCATCATCACGGCTGGGAGGTAGGATATTAGATTTGAATATATTGTCAAGTGTGTTTAATAGTTCCTTTACTGGTTTGAATTTGAAAACAGCAGAAGTCTCCACAACCTTAACTGTAAAATGCCTTGCCTTAAAAGTAAAATTACAAACTATTAACATCCTACACAGGTTCTTACTAATCCGATCTTTTGCTATGACAACGCACATCTTACCAAGCAGCAGCTACAATGTTGTCCATATTTTTCTGAAAGTCAAATATCGTGTCCATCATTAACATACTCAAAAATCCACAGGGTCCAGAATCGAAGACCCCTAGTCAATGCTTGGCGTTGTTTGTAGTGACCAAGATCACAAGCATCTGATTCAGATTATCCACTTCTATTGGCCAGTGCTTTCCTGCAGAGATTATCCTGCTGTTTGAATGTGACTGAATGCCTTGGCCAACAGTGGGTGCAGCTTAAAGTAGCTGAATTTTCTACAAACTTTGTGACATGTAATGAAGTTTCAAACCACAGCTATTCTGTAACATTGTGGTATATTTTCCATAAAGGGATTCAGAAATCCCAATAATTCAGAATATTGGAAGTCATATAAACAGTGATTTAGATATATAAGACTTGTCCTTGGCTGGATGTTGCTTTTAACCGTGTTTCATTTGTCATAGCTTTAGGCTGAAAGTGTAATCTCTCTCCTACTGCTCTTTGTTGTAGTACACGCACAAAGAAGGAATCAGATGAACTCATAATCATTCTCTCCTTTTACCAGCATCGTAAACTATTCCCTCAGCTACCATTGCATTCACCACCGTCTCAGCTCTTGTGATTTTATTTGTTCTGTCTCTCCCTCCTCTGAAATGCAGAGAAGGAATAAAAGAGTCATCAGAACCCTCAGTCTGCGACCCGTCCCAGTGATGTCATGACGGTGAGACGAATGAGAATCCCCCTCTTAGCCCAATTAAAGCCCAAGCTCATAAATCCAGCCTTTAACCAGGTTAAAGACCCCTGCTTGGACACCATCCCACCCCCCCACATCCCCCCAATCCTCCCTGACCCTTCTCCAGTCCCGTCCCATTCACCGCTAGCCCCCTCGTCTATCAGACATCACTCATTCACAGGACTCAATCGAAGCCAGGGTCACTTGGCAAGGGCAAAGGTCGAGTGCAGGCTTGGCCCGGGTCAGCCGGGGCTAATTTTGCTTGGCTGGAGGGGTCGCTGGAGGGGTATCAGGCTAATTGAAGGTTTAAAGAGTCTCCGTGTGGAGCTTGAGGGGGAAGACCTAATCCAGAGCATCCCAAACCTCTGTAGTGAAGTGATATCGCTGAGGAAAATCCTAGCATCAAAACACAGGGGTCACATTGTTAGCCAAGAGTTATTAAATATATTGCTGTGTTCCATGTGCCTTGGAAGTTGGATGTTGGAGCTGGGAATGACGTCAGACCCGAGCTGACCGTGTTCCATTTACATATATCGCAAACCCCACGCTCCAGATTTTTATTAGCTGGGATACGGACAGAAACACTTTTGTTGTTTCCTATTTACAGAGTCAGGGCTGTGTACAAACACTTGAGCTTTTTCCAGCGCAAAAAGAGTCAAAACATTATCTGCATTTTTTAAAAAAGTATTAGATTAAAATTGCAAAAGCACTTTTAATTGTGTTCCCTCTGGAGGATTGGATCAACGAGTCAAAATCAGCATATCAATTTAAATAATGTATGTTTATATATAATATATTCTAGATGTTTTAATCAGTGCATTATCACTGAAAACACTTAAATAAATAACTAACATAAAAATAAATAAGACAGGAAGCAATTAATATATTTAAGGCAGTTTAAGACATTTTCATGTGACGCCAGCCATATTTACTGAAGAAGTCCAAACCTTTGAGTGATTATGTACGTCAGCACTGTGTTTCAGCACCATGACTCGGCTCAAATAAGCTAACCCAACTAACCCTGATTCGTATGACGTCATGTAAAGTTCCGTTTGCCGTGGCAGTGCATGGGTGTTTTTGCTCCTGGTGGAAGTTCTGTTGGAGGTTTGGTTTGGGTGAAACGCTCTGGTTGAAGTTTGGTCACTTGCCTGTAATTGTGGCTCCTCTGCTGAAACTTTGTTGAGTGCCACTGAAAGGTTGATGTTTCTTTTTATATGAAATACTGGCTTGCTATGGCTATATTTAATATTGTTTAGCATTTTGAATGCCTTGCTTTCTTTAGAACTTTCTTATTAGAGCCATTTAGTCTGTGACAGCGTTTAAAACATCTGCTGATGTTTTTTTTTTTCCCTTTTTAAACTTTAAAGCGATAAATCTGTGAGAGTTTTCCAGCGCCAAGCAGAAATCCTGCATAGGCAAACATTGGGATTTAATATGATTGAAAAAGTCTCTGTCTACCATTGGTCAATTTATGACTCCTTTCCCTTCCTTTCATTCTCATTCTCTCTCTCTCTCTCTCTCTCTCTCTCTCTCTCTCTCTCTCTCTCTCTCTCTCTCTCGCTTTCTCTCTTGCTCTCTCTCTCTCTCTCTCTCTCTCTTTCTCTCTCTCTTGCTTTCTCTCTTGCTCTCTCTCTCTCTCTCTCTCTCTCTCTCTCAGTCTGATTTCCATGAAAGGAGGAAAAAAAGAGTTTCATGAATTTTAATCCACTGATAATTTATTGTGTGCTTGAATAATATGTATTTAAACAACTGGGAAGCCTGTGTGTGTGTGTGTGTGTGTGTGTGTGTGTGTGTGTGTGTGTGTGTGTGTGTGTGTGTGTGTGAGAGAGAGAGAGAGAGAGAGAGAGAGAGAGAAAGATAATGTCTATTCATGTGAAAGAGACTCTCTCTCTCTCTCTCTTTCTCTCTCTCTCTCTCTCTCTCTCTCTCTCTCTCTCTCTCTCTCTCTTTCTCTCTTGCTCTGTGTGTGTGTGTGTGTGTGTGTGTGTGTGTGTGTGTGTGTGTGTGAGGGATTGGTAAAGGATGTCATTGTGGCGAGGCTGCACTGTATCACTATGTTTAATTAGCGCTCTGTCAGCGGCCCATAACTCTCTCCATTAAGTAAATAAGTTGTAAAGAATTTATGATGAAGTGCCACATTATTCAGGGAGGATATTCAATGATGACATCGCTGCATTAAATATGGTAAATGCTATTAACCACTAACCCCCCACCCCTCCCACCCTCCCCTCCGTCTGCCTCCTTCCTTCTGTCGCTCCCTCGCTCTCTCCCCTCAGAGCGTGAGAAGCCGTCAATATGCCAATATGCAGGAGGCCGTTAAAATAAAATTGATTTGGTAAATGTAACTTCGGATAGATCTGTTTGCTTCATCATCAATTCTGTCCACATCGGAGGGTGATGTCAGCGGCCCAGGGAGCGATAAAGAGCCGGCCCATCTGGAGAGTTTGATCAAGAGCGGGAGTGTGTGAGTGGGTGTGTTTGTGTGTGGGTGTGTGTGTGTGTGTGTGTGATCATGAGAGAGAGAGCTAAAGAATGCTTTCATATGTTACAATGTTTCAACATTAGCGATTGAGAACATAGTGTATTAATACTTCATTTTTAGGTTATTTCTTAATACTTTACAATTATCATAAAATAACAAAGTGGGAGAATGTTTTAATTTTGAATCACAATTATACCTTACACAAAATCACTTAAATAACTTAAATATTGAGTTCTGAAATATGCTGTTTGCTAAATTTATTCCCACAATATGGCATTTTCTTATACTGTACCTATATGAATTGACAATGTATGATATGGTTATTAATTTTAGCAATTAATGAACATTACCACTCACTGTCCCCTCTCTCAGCTCCACTGTCCACTGCGGTCACTCCGTAGTTCTACACTTACACACTATATTCTAGCTGTTGCTCTGAATACTTTGTTAGCCCCCTTTTCACCCACAGACCCCCACAGAGCAGGTGCGATGTGGGGGTGGATCATTCTCAGCGCTGCAGTGACACTGACGTGGTGGTGGTGGTGCTGTTAGTGTGTGTTGTGTTGTGTTGTTACGATCAGACACAGCAGCAGCTGCAGGAGTTTTTAAAGCCCTCAGTGTCACATCTGGACTGAGAATAGTCCACCAACTGAAAACATCCAGACAACAGCGTC